>NW_010198612.1:747-77918 GCF_000695765.1 Mesitornis unicolor | reverse complement strand
GCTACCACAGGATGGTTTTCCCGTGGACCTTCCACAGCAGCTACATGGTCCCTGAGCTTGAGCTGCCTGAATACAGAGTGAGAAGAGGCCTCCGGAAACACCCGAGGGGATTCCCCCTTCAGCCCCGTGTGTTGTCCAAGCAGCGACACGGGGAGGAGGTGGGCTATGGTTGGGTCCTGAGGGTTGTGTGTTCCAGATCATCTGAGAAATGAATCAGGAGCAGTTCCTGACAGCCAGTGTCTTCTGACCGTGTCTCAGTCATGAGGAGCCCCTGCCACACCAGCATGTGGGCGCTCAGCTGTGGTGGGCATGACCCTTGGACCACTGTTGCCCTGCATGCTTCCGGCCGCTCTGCATGGGCAGGACACACAGGCTCCCTGGAGGTGGCTGTAGGGACCTCAGGTCATCGTTGGTCTCCCCAGCCACCTCTGCAGAGAGTTTAGATCATCATTGGGCTCCTCAGCCACCTCAGGTTTCCTTAGTTTCCTCAAACCCTATTGCAAACAGCTTGGGTCACCTTTGGGCATCACAAGCCCATGAAAGGCCATGTTTTCAAAACAGCGCAGTATGTTTCAGACCCTGGGGTGCACAGGGCAGGTTGGAGCAAGAGCCATGAGAACCCAGACAGACCTGCAAGCCCGGCCTTGCTTTCTCCAGGCAAAGACAACTAGAGCAGAAAGGGCCTGAAGCCAGCTCTGCCACCAGCCTGCGCGCTGGCTCACTGCACTTGCTGGGCATTGGTGCTTCACTGGTGGTGGTAGGTGGAGCTGCCAATGGCAGACTGTTTAAGTAGCAGTGTGTGAGCTGTGTTTAGGGCCATTTGGAGATAACCTGCTGCCCTAGGAGAAGGGTGAGCAGTTAAATTCTCTCAGGTGAGAGCAACTTTCTTAGCCGAGGCCTCGCTTTCACCTTCTAGTCTCCCATGCCACCCAAAATCCTTGCTCAGCAGAGACTTTTGATCAAGGGAGGAAAAGTCGTGAATGACGACCACTCTGTAGTGGCAGATGTGTATGTGGAAGATGGAGTGGTGCAGGAGGTGGGACCAAACCTAAACCCTGAGCCACCCACTGGAGTTGTCGTACTGGATGCGACCGACAAGCTGGTGATCCCTGGAGGCATCGATACGCATACACACATGCAGTTCCCTTTTATGGGCAGCAGGTCAAAAGATGACTTCTATACGGGAACAAAGGTGGGTGCACATGTGCATGTCTGTGTGTCCATCTGAGCTTGCTTAGAAAGCAATGTCTGGTTATTCAATATTGCTTCTAAAAGAGAGAGCATGAATCGAGCACAGGCAATTGTCACTGTCCTTTGACTGGGACATTGTAATAAACAGGGTACTCAGAGGTACACCTTCAATCAGTATCTTATTTGAGTTCTTTCAGAGACTTTTCCAACTGCAAGTGGCAAGTGTTAAGCACAGTCATTTACTCTGGCTGTCACCATGCAGATTGCAACTTGCATTAGTACATGCAGCAAGCCTCACACTTTTCTGAGCAAAGGTTAACTAAAACAACAGTTTAACTCCACAGTTCTGTGTTAATCTGATCTTTCTCCTCTGTTAGCATGGGGGAGTGCAAGCTTTTCTGTCATTCATTTCTGTCCTTACTCTGTCTCTCAGTATATGTCCAGTTCAAACACACTTTCTAAAAGTATCTAATTTCTCCCAGTTTTACACATGGAATGATATTTTTTTCCAGCTTTTTAGGTGATCTTACATTCCCTGCATTAGCAGTGCATCAGTTACTAGTGTTAGTAGTATTATGCATCATTTCTGCACAGTAAAAATACTCGTACAGAGCTCTCTAAAATTTGTAAGGTACTTTCCCAAGAGCCTTGCTGTGCAGGGTGAAATCCGTTGCCCACAGAAGGGATCACATTGCCCTGCTTGGCTTATCTGTTAGCCAGCATTCTCAGAGATTCTGTTATACTCTGTCCCTCTCACAGCAGAACTGAGGTTTGCTAAAAAGCAGAAAGTGATAGTGCATCCCTTCTAAAGAAATGGATTTCACTGGTGTGCATTTTTTCTGATGTGCAAAATACTAATTCACCTCTTTGAATTAGTTGACATAAGTTAAATTCAGCTCCTTTTAACAAAGGGTGTGGTAACCACACAACTATTAAGAACCTTTAAAGTTTGTAGTCCTGCATAGATTGACCCTATTTAACAGGAAATTTTATTTATTGCTTTCCCCATCATGTCATGAGAGTGTGAGTTAGATTTTTTGAGTGGTGTAATTGTACATTTCCATACTCTAACAAGGATCTGGCTTTTTTTAATGTTGAGCCCAGAGTAATGAAGGGTAGACTACAAATGACCTGTATGCTATCCTTAAATTACTATGGCTTTCTCTTAAGATGACTTCTTAAGTTGTAATTGATCTCATTCTTAAAGTGCCTTCATTGGCTTTAAAGAGAACTAAAAATGCAGACTAACTCAGATGTAAGTGCCTACACAGTGAAATCCCAAAGTAGGAGAGATAAATTGTGTCCCTAACTTGCAAAAAAAAATAGTGTTTTTTGGTTTAGAGGTTTTTTAAATAACTTTTTGAGGCACTGGACAGGGAAGCAGCAAAACAGAGACTGTTTACACAAAACAAGATGCCTGGATAGTCACTTTGGTGCCTAAAAGAAGACTCTAGATCCAGCCTAGTGATGAGATGTCAAATTTAGATATTGCGGACCTTCTGGACATAGATCAAAGTGCGAAAAGTGTTCAGATCTGTTTACTCAGGGTCATCACCTGACAAATATTTTGGCAAGAGAATCAGGGAGACAAAGTTGTGTTGCAACTATTGCAAAATATGCTACAATGATTAGCTAAGATTTACCCATTAAGTTGAATAAGTAAAGGCACAGAACACCTCTTTTTACAAAGAGAGAGGAAAAGATGTTAGGGGAGAAAAGAGACTTTGAGTGAAGTTGTGGAACCCATTATATTTTTTTTCTTAAAGTATGAATTTGAACTGTGTATATTTTGATCTGAATTGGTTGTCCCCGTTGTACAAAGGGATGTTGTTCAGAGCAATAGAGAGGATTTCTCTGGCTAATTTGGAAGACTGCAAAAATTGCAGCAAAGGGATTTCTATATTGAATCAATTTCTGTTAGTCGAGGAGCTCGTTTGGTAGTGACTAACAAAGATCCTCCAAAGGTAAAAAAGAAAAGTAGTCATGTCCATAAAGGAGAGTGAAAATTATTGGTTAAAAATCAATTTTTGATCCTTACAACATATAAAGTAAGATTTTTGCTTAATTACTAGTTAAATATGTGTGTGTATATATATATATATATATATGGAGAATGTAAATACCTCATTATATTAAAAAACATGCTATGCAGTTTTACTAGATGATACCCTGTGAGTAACAAAAATAATTTTAAAACACTTTAAAAATCCTCTTGGTGTTGGACAAGAGTTTGAGGATGTTCACACTGCATTTTCGAACTGAATCTGTTTTGGTTTTTTCATTGTGTATCTGCCCCTTAATGCTTTCCTGCCCTGCATGCCCCACAGGCTTGTTTTTTCATCTACATTGACTCTGAGGAAGCATTTCTCAAGTTGACTACAGTCTTGTGGTGCTCTTCTTTTTCGGTGATCCCACCACCCATTTATGGAAACTCACTGGTGCATGAATGCTGCAGATTTATCTCCAAAGCTTTGATAAGATTTTGTACATATGCGAAAATGTCTCCTTCAATCTGAAAATTTCCCCATTATTCTCCTGAATACCTGTTTGAGAACATCCTTCTCAAAGGAGGTGAAATTAATCTCTACAATTATTTTGCAAGTTCAGGTTTCACTTGGGGAAATCGCAGCGGCTTTTGGCTTTTCAGTGTATCAATACTACTTGTTGTGCAGGAAATTGGAGAGGGTGGGATGAAGTTTGCAGTCTCTCTGATTGCTAAATATTAAATTTCTTGCTTTCAGGCTGCTATAGCAGGAGGAACCACTATGATCATCGACTTTGCTATTCCTCCGAAAGGCTGTTCTCTTATTGAAGCCTTTGATACATGGAAAAGCTGGGCAGACCCTAAAGTGTGCTGTGATTATTCACTACACGTGGCAGTTACATGGTGGAGCAACAAGGTAGATGCAGTAGCTGTTTTTCCATTCCATGAATTGGTACTGCACCTGCTTTGAATTAGTGCTTACAGGCTAAATACGGCTTACTGTAGTAGGTATATTTTTGTGTATAAAAACTACATTTGAAATAGTACACACCCTTTTAAAAGTAAGGATAATACTGCACAAAGTTAAAGGAAAAATGAAGCAGTTGTGCAAAACCAAGACCAGGCAGACCAGAGAGAAAAAAAGTTGTTTGCATAAATTTTGCCTTTTGCTACTTGAACACTTGATAATCTATCCTCCTGTTGAGTCTTGGTGTTGGGTTTCGTTGTTTTTGTTGTTTGTTTGTTTTTTAATAACTATATACATGGAAAATACGATACTTAATTTGTAAAGGAAGAGTTTTATTCCTGAGTGACTGCTTCTTAAAGTAAAGCAGGACTGGAGCCAGTAGTTACTTGAGTGTGAGATTATCTAAAAAACCTTTCTGGAATTTACATATGGGAGAATCATCCTTTTTGTGCGAATGTTTGCTGATAGCCTGAAAACTGTACTGAATAAATTAACTTTTCAGGTGCTTGACATTTATCTGAACTTGACTCATGTTTTACAAGACCACTCTGGATCCTCAGAGAACTTGTATCAGCACATATTAAGTAAATTTTATTTTAAAATATGAAATATAAGTACTTCCTTTAATTTTAAACTTTCAAAATATATAAACCAAAGCCTTCACTCTGCAAACACCGTGTCTTTGGTACTCTGCGCACCGAGCACAAGGTAGACTTCTAGCTCAAAGCAATGACATAAAATAAATTCTCCAGTGAAGTCTGAGGAATGTGCATTTGAAACAGTCTTATTAGAGAACAGTGGAGTTATACTGAAAAATCCAACAAACTAGAGAGGTGTACATCAATTAAATGTTCTGGTTTATGTTAAGAATTTAACTGTTCTTAAAGGCGAAGACTGAAAGAAATAGAAAGGTCTGATGTTTTTTAGCTGTAAAAGATCTGGGTAAAGAAGATTCTGCTATTTCATGCCTTTCTAATTTCTATCATCTCCTCAGAATTTAAAGTATTGATTAAAAATATACATTCTTTGTAATGCCTTCCCTTAGTCATAGTAATTAGTGAAGGAGAAAATAAATAAGACATTCTTCTATATTTCTGCCCAAGCAGGGTCAGATATTTGTTTGATAGTTCCCATCCCTCCTCTGGATAAGTCCAGAAAATTTATTTGAGTTTTATAATGGGGAGGTTGTATTAGATGACCTTTAAAGGTCTCTTCCAACCCAAACTATTCCATGATTCTATGATATGTTTGATATGTTGTTTGATATGTACAAATTCTTTATGCAAAGTTATTAACAGGTAAAATATAATATTGCTGTTTTTTGAGAATTTCTGACTGTCTTTCAGGTGAAGGAAGAAATGAAAAGTCTTGTTCAAAACAAAGGTGTCAACTCCTTCAAGATGTTTATGGCCTATAAAGATTTATACATGCTCAATGATGAGGAGTTATATGCAGCCTTTTCCTGCTGTAGGGAACTTGGAGCAGTTGCTCAAGTCCATGCGGAGAATGGGGAACTAATTGTACAGGTAGACATTTGATATTTTGTCCATCAAAGTCGGGAATATAAGTGGTCCTGTCATCTAAGCACTTCAACAGATGTATTACTGCCATCATTATATCATAGGGAAAGGCTTTTCTACTCTCACTTCCAGAGAACTGAAGACAAACATCTTATCTAAGATCCTAAAGGATGCTTGTGGTGGGCTAGGAAATAGTAACCTGGAGTCTTGGGTTCAGAGCAGACAGGAGGCAAATGATCCTTTTATAATGAGAGTTGTACTTGCAGTGTAATATATATACTTGACTGACAAAAAACGTCTCAGTATCTCTGTATTCATAGTTAGCTTCCCTTTACCCTTGCTACTGCCATTTTACTGTTCTGTAGAACACTGATGTCTTTGAATTTCTTCAACTATTTTAGTCAGTGCTTTGACTCTGCCCCAGGTCCCATAATGGAAATTAATTTTTTGCTAAGTAATTTCAAATCAGCAAAGTACAAATTCTTGGAATATAGCAGGGACAAAATCTTATGCCTCTTAAAACCTTGGAGCCTCATTCAGAGGTGCTGGATGTGTATCTCTGTGCTTAGTATGGATCTTGCAATTTTTTCCCAATGAGGTGTTAGTGCTGTCATCTTAGGTACTGGCTGTGATCATTTAAGAGCATGTATTGAGAGAGAGATAGGATTTTCAAAAGCAGTGACTTATCCCTGAAAGCCAGTGGAGCATGTTCTCTGAAGTCACTTAGGTATTCTGAGACCTGTGTTTATTGAGAGATATATTGGATTTCAGATAACACAACAGCAACTTCTCTTGAAAAAATATCTTAACTGCCTTATCTATTTTTTTTCCTCATATTAGCTGCAGTGGCTGTTTTAGGATCTATTTGGCTGGCAGCACATTCAGAGCTTCAAAGTTTGCACTTTAACTGACTTACATGTTTTTGTGTGGTGTTCAGGGTGCAAAGAAGATGCTGGCAATGGGAATAACTGGCCCTGAGGGGCATGAGCTGTGTCGTCCTGAAGAAGTGGAAGCTGAAGCTACACAGAGAGCAATTACCATAGCAAATGCTGTAAACTGCCCTCTTTTTGTAGTCCACGTGATGAGTAAATCTTCAGCACGGGTGATAAGTCATGCACGAAGAGAAGGTAAAAGTCCTAATTCTTTTATGCTTGGGCAATGGAGGAATAGTCATGGAAAACCAAACATAGCTTCAAGATCTGCCTTGTCATGGATGCCTCAGAATATGGGTGAATTTCTTTAAGTGAGATGTCTAAACTGTGTGTATGTGTTGTGGAGCCCAAGCGGAGCTAAGCAGCATGGAAGAACAGCAACTGGGATTAAGACTTTCCCTTCTTCCCAGAGCAAGATTTTTCCTCCTTCATACTGTACCTCCAAGGTCAATGTGACAGCAGGATAGCATTATTGCATTAAAAGTTATGTGATCAGTCCAAGACAATATATGCTGTGCTTTTCCCCTCACTTGAGTTATAGTCTGCTAGCCTTTACCAGCTATTTAAATGAGAAATTCTACAACAGAGACCACACCGTGTTTTTGCAGAGAGTGCCATGACTTGACCAGAACTCCTATTCACTGGGCACTTAAAAATCATTATGATGGTGACTGAAAGCCTCGATTCCCTGAAGGAAAAGGTTTCTCAGATCATGCACTGCAGGGTTCATAAATAGTTCTGGTCAGCCAAGAGAGCCTGATCCTCTTGACCAGCTGTTGGGCAGGCTAGAAGCAGCCTGAAGGCAGTAGGGATTCAGGATGTTTTACCTCCTCATCTGTAAGTTCATCCAGAGCACCCTGTGGAACCACAGTGCTGTGAGGAGACATTATACAGGTGGAAGAAGCAGGATAAAGGCCCGTGATTTGAAGGGCTTAAAACTTTATGCAGTATCTGTCCTCGTTACTTTTTTACATCTCAGCTTGCGTTCATCTGACCTAACCTAATAACCTTCCTTATTTCTTGACCTTAGATAATGCTTACACAGGGGGGTATAGATTATTAATATTAAAATGCAGAGTATGAGCGCATGAGGAAAGTGCAATCAAAGCCAGGATGGTATCATTGTGCTAATATAGATGTTTATGTGGAATATGTATTGATTATCACTTCTCATAAGACTTACCGGTAATTCAAGTTTATAAAAGAATATACCAGAATATTTTTTACTAACACATCTGGTACTGTGCTATATTACATTCCTCCACTAGATGACAGTGCTGCTGGTAGTGTGGATTATATCTGTCAGTGTACTGTTATTTGTACACTCACAGGTGTGGTGTCAAGATGAACTACAAGAAGCTGTAACAACAGTTAAAATACCCAGATTAAAGATGAAACACTGGCTGTGAACATAAAAGACCTAAGATAGAAGGTGGTGTTTTATAACATACTATTCAAGTAAAAAACTTCTATGCTGATAGTAAATACTGTAAAATATTGTTAGGCATATGTTGTAAGAATAGTCTGCAGTGCCAGTATGACAATTGACTTGATATATATATATGCTTCTTTGATGTGTAAAAAGAAAAAACTGGTACAATTTATGCTTAATGGGGTGCAAATTAAATCTTATAGCTTCGTGGCTTGATGCGGTCAGAATCATCAATGCTTGCATTTGTGCACAGCAACATATAACATCACTCCATAATTAATTTCTGTTTGCATGGAAGCATACTGTTTAAGAAACAGAGACCTAGGATCAATTAAGAAATTTTGAAAGCTAGCTAGTGTACCACAAAGACATCTAAATAATTATAATTTTTAATTAGACTGAACTGTATAAATCCTGGTAATTTGAAATTCATTGTTGTTAGTTCCAGTAAAAGTTATTTTCCATTCTTCAGTTAAAAGTGGTAATAAAAACAAGGAGTTCCAGACAAAAAAAAAATAAAAATTCAAAGTGCTGTAAAATAAACATAAATAAAACCCAAATATTTTGCTGAAAAATATGGACAGGTTAAAACGACTATAATATGAAAGCTGTGTAAACTGTTAAATGCAAAAATGCTCTCAAGCATTTGAAACATTCACCCTAATGCAGTTTATTCATCTTTTCATGATTATTTCTCCATCTCTTGATGCTAGCTTTCTGCTGTTTACAACTGTGAAATTTTTCATGTTCCTTTCCAAGCACTTAGCATGAAGTACAGTGTGTAAGTGCATATTCATCCCCACCCACATCGGAGGAAGAATGATATCCCCTTCCTATTCCCTTTCTGATCTCAGAAGGAAAGAGATTGATCTTCAGTAAGCGTAATGTATTTTCTGGGTGACAGTGTCATACCAGAACTGAAACATTGCTTCTCAAATTCTGTGGGATAGTGATTTTAATTGTCAAAAACTTAAGTCAGAGCCCAAGTCTTCTTTTTCCCTTATTTAGCTATACAAGGTGTAAAATGTTAGAGTTAGATAGCAAAAGCCTGATTGAGCTTGCTGAAGACAGTAGGCATAATTCTGTTGCCTTCAGTGAGCTATGGCTCAGACCTTAAATGCTAAAATCAGTCATACAAACTGTAAAAGGATACTAGTTCTTATACTAGAATAAGCATACTTTAGGGGAATCACATAAGTTACTGTCTTTCCTTCTCCCCTCCATGCCAAAATCCACCATCTATGTCTGCTCTGATCTCCAACACCACCACTCACTGAAGGAGATCTTTAGATTGTAGCAGCATGTTTTTCATGTACCCCAGTAATAGCTACAGTGCTGCTACATATCCAACAGGAAAATCAAGATTTCCACATTGTGACTGTGTTGGAGAGGGACAGGTTAACTCCTGCCCCCATCCTGTTCTTTTTTTGTACCCTACCTGCCTGTTTGCCAAAAGCAGTGGTTCACCACTTGAGAGGGTCAGGCAGCACTTCTCTGTGAGTACTGTTCTTGCTCATCTCAGTGGGCTGTTTCTTCATTCCTGTGTAGAACACGATCTTGAATCTTGCTAGAATAGGTAGAAGAACTGTCTGCTTCCGCAGAAGGGCAGTCTGATATCTCTGTGTGCCTGACAGTCTCATTCCTTTGAGTGGAAAGACAAAGAGGATCCCCTTCCTGCTATTGTGTAAAGTCTTCCCTACAAAGAGAAGACAAGACTGCAGAGCACTGGTGTCAGGCAATGCAGCTCCTTCTCCTTTTTAGAACTACCTGATGTGAACTTTCTGGGGGGAACTAATGTGCCCCTGTCACCCACTCTTTCAGCCAGTAATGCCTACAAGGAAGCAAGGCTAATAAAATGTGAATTAAGGATATTTAACTTATATTGCTTCCCACTTAAAAATGCTTTCATTCTAAGTGTACTAAAGGGTAGAGATCATGTCCCTTTGCGCATTTAACTGTGCTGTTGCAGCTAAGGAAATAAGAATTTTAGTGCAGATCAGAACTGTAGAACTTACTAAAAAGTCGATTTTTAAAAAAAGTTTCTCCCTTTTAAAAATTGCGTATAAAACTATGTAATTGGTCAGATTACAAGAAGCTTGCTTAGACTTTTCAAGTTGGTACCTCCTACCATCAGTCATGGACTAGGTCTGCTCTTAGTGAGAGGAAGGGCATGTCACGTCCATAGCTGTGGGTATACAGACTCTCAAGCTGATTTTGAGCACAGGAGTGCAACTAAAATTGCCAGCTTTTCAGCTGGCTCATACAGGACAGCTCAGGTCCAGACTGTAGATAGCCTAACTGATGCAATACTATGCCTGATTCAATAAACTCTGCCTTGTGGTTCTGCTGCTTTCAGATCATAGCTGGTGAGTGTCTTTGCCCCATATGACCTTATCTTAAGTGCTTCTGCAACTTTTACTAGAGTAAGCACACAAGGACCAGTTTTTCAAGCCTGTAAATATTATTTGGTATTTCTCAAGGTTATAGCTATTTTTGACTTCTGATAGGTGGTAAAATAAATTTCAATTGCATGTTCTTTGTTATAAAGTAATTTATGTGAAAATAGCTTTTGCCAGCCAGTTTGGGCATCTGATGAAGAAGTCACCAAATCCACAGGTATTTCCCAGCAGCTCAGAGATGTCAGAAAGACCAAACAGCAGAACACTTTCTGCTTACTGTTTTTATTGAATGCAGGAAAACATTACAAATGGAAAGACTTGATTTATTACTGCATTACTGCACTTTGATGCCTACAGCAGAAGCCAGTCGAGCTGGAAGAACCTTAATGCGGATTTTCCTTGTTGCTAATTGAACTATAAGAGCCTTAGTGCAGAATTTCCTTGCTACTTGGATTAAACCAGAATCTTGATATTATTGCACCCTTCAGTCTGACTAGTCATGGTCCAAATGAAATGCAAGAAATTGCACAGTCAGCAGAATTGCCCAGATGTAGTCTGTTGAAGCTGTAGTGTTCAGACTCAAAATCACTTGAGAAAATGGCTTGTACAGCTTACCAGTCATGGGAGCAAGGGGAACTGCTCAGGTCAAATTCTGACTGCAGAAATACTGTCATCAGCTTTGGTACATGAGTTAGAATGAACTCAGCATATACAGTCATGAGCTTGGAGACTTCATTTTTATGTTGTGAAACTGAAATAAGAAAATTATTTAGGAAACTAAACTAAACATTTACTTTTCCCCCACCATTTAAACTTTTATCATTTATAGCTATGTGCTAAATGATTCATAGTTCAGGTTTACTTTGGATGGAAGATTCTTTAGCTTGTTTAGATGCAATAGGAAGGACACACACCATACCATGCTTCCCTCTCCCCACCTTTATACTGACTTTGTTCATGAATAATATGTCAAAAGCCTAATACATATGGTTAGTTATACATGCAAGACTTTTTCTCTATATATCTACATTTGTGGCAGACTGCCCTTAATACATACAAACGGAGTTGGGAAGGCAAGGGAAGGCCAAGATCTCTCTGACTCCTGCAGCTGTTCTGAATTCAGAAAACACTAATCTGGCTCAAACACTCTCATTCACTCAGTGGTCATATCACTTCCATGGATGGCCTCATATTCAGTGCTTTAAGTTTTGAAAATAATATGCAAAAACCAGTAAATAACTGCTTAAGCAATTTCAGGTCCAAAAAATGGTGGTGGTCTCCCTCTGAGCCCAAGTGTAAATCAATTATATATGTAGATAAGTGGGACTGGGACTTTAAAATGCTCCAAGCCAAAATGTCAGTATAAGGCAAGCGTGCTCAGCATGTTCTAACATGGTGGCTACAGCAAATTAATAAGGCTAATAGGGAGTCTTTGGGTCATGGAAGAAGTCATGCTATGTAGTACTTGGAGTAAATGTATACTACAGAGCAGGTCTTGAAGCCTCGTGGAAATAACTGTGGAAGTATGGCTTTTAAATGGTATGAGACCTTTTTGCAAGAAGATTTAAGGAATGGCACTAGTGCAGCGGGAAACATATTTTGAAAATAACTGAGCTCCTCAGCAGCTACCTATGCTAAAGTAGCAGTTATAATCCAGTAGCTTACAGATGTACCAGAATCTAATGTACAGAGAGAAATCTGCAGAGGTTTGCTTTGTTGTTTTTTGACAGTACAGTAAATGCTTGACTTACATGCAAAAAGCCAGAGAAAAGTCACTGTCTTGTATCACCAAACAATTACCAGCTGAGCTTTTGCTGGAGCAATGTAGGGATAGTTCTAATAAAAAATTGTCCCTGGAGTGAAATCTAGGATCCATTGCAAGATGCCTCCTGTCTACAGGAAGCAGGGGAGGGAGAAAACTCTTGGTTGCATCCAGTAGAGGCTGCCTTTAATGAGCCTTAAGCAGCCTATGAGTGGGTGTGTGAGGTCCCAGCTTGCTCTGGTTCTTTGGTGACCATCAGAGTAAGGAGCATTGCCACCTGTCACCTACAGAACTACAAAGTGGCTGGACCACCTCCTCAGGGAATGAAACATCTTGTTTCCTCTCACATCTTGTTCTGTAGAGTTTCAAACCCATATTTTGTAGGAGGTAAAAATAGTTAAAATGTGTTAGCTCTATCCAAAGGCTAACAGTTGATCTGGGTTGGCATCCTCTTCTGAGAAATCTGGAATACTGGGGAGCAAAGATTTAAAAATTAAAATTCAGAAAATAATTTTCTAAATGAAATTATTTATAGTTTATTATTTGGGAAATGTTTTTATACTCTTTAAATTTATGTCTGGTGCCATATTGCTCTTCCTGGAACAATTGTAGCCTGACAATTAAGAACATCACCTTGCAAAGTTTGTATACTGTATATATTAACTTACATTGTTGCGTAGTCAATAATTTCATAGCACCAAACAGGCACTACCAAGAAATATATGGATCTTGAACGTAATTAATGCAATTGAGGATTGTGTTCCTTTTGAAATTTCAATCACATGCCTGGTAAACAATGTGTAAAACCCATTATAATATATCTGTCAACAATTTAATTAAAAAACTTGCTGAAGCAACGTTATTATGAGGAAATATACTGGGAGATCACCAGCAGAATATTCAGAACAGAGATGCTGTGTTATAGCTTAGTTTATTATGTCCTTCCATATGCTGGTGTTTAATTTGAAACACTCATTCAAGTTTAAATCCATTGCCACCAAAAAGATCTGGAACAGAGGAAATACAAGATACGCATTTTTATGTTGTTTAATGATACTATTGCTTTACATCTTTCAGGAAAGGTGGTTTACGGGGAGCCTATTGCTGCTAGTCTTGGCACCGATGGCACCAACTACTGGAATAAAGACTGGGCTCATGCTGCAGCATATGTCATGGGACCTCCACTGAGACCAGATCCATCTACTCCTGGTTTTCTCATGAACTTACTGGCCAAGTAAGCAGATGAACAAACAGTAACAGTTGATGCCCAAATATGCAGCAAATTCTGTCGGGAGCGTATAATAACAGGTTGATGCCCTGGAGATTTTCTAAGTACGGGAGGTTACATTTCACTTGAAATTTGGATAATGCATAAAAACTAAGCCTGCTGACTTCTGAAGGTAGATATAAGTTGTCCACTTCATAGCATCTACTTCAGAAGGAAGTAGGAACTGGAGTATCCTTCAGATAAGATACTTGCAGTTAACAAAATGTGTGGTTTGCCAGTATTGCATTACCAATAAAGCTTAACTTGACAAGGGGTTGAATTTGATGGAAGAGTCTGTGAAGGTATGCCTTAACACTGACTGATGGTTGTGCAGATCCATAGTAATTTTCACAGGGTATATGGAATGACACTGTCTAAAATTGCTCTAAGGGAGGATGGAACCAAGCCCTTTTCTCTGGACAAAGTGAGACAGTCCTCCATTTGTGGGACACCTTTGACGTATCCAAAGTCAAGGTGTTATTTTTGGTTTCTTCTGAGGGGTTTCTGAAGAGGAAACTCCTTCACAGGGAAACTGGCTGTTACCGTGAAGCTACTCTAGGAGGATGGGACTGAAGACAGGCTGGCAGGGCATATCAGTTTTTCCTTGCAGAAGAGATTGCTGGATCTAGCCAGCCTTGCAACAGATTTTCCTATGTGGCACTATCTGGTACATACTCTGATCCATAATGAACTTTTCTTCTTCATAGTGATGACCTATCTGTGACAGGGACTGACAATTGCACCTTTGACATATGCCAGAAGGCTCTGGGGAAGGATGACTTCACGAAAATCCCTAATGGAGTGAATGGTGTGGAAGACAGGATGTCAGTCATATGGGAAAAAGGTGTTGTAAGTATATCAAGATGTGTGAATGTGGAGGTTTCATTTCTCCAATGAAATATAGTCTCTCAGTGGTATCAACTCTCCAGTTTTATCAAGTGTGTTTATCGTGAGATAACTCCTTTGATCAAATATCATAACAGAGTCCTTATTAACTCCCACTTTATGGTCCTGGGACATAGAAGAAGATTCTTAGTGCTTAAAAAATAGCACTAGAGAATATTTTCCATTGTTTAGCTATGTAGGACTGCTATTGTTTTAGCAGTAGTGCACAGTACCTTTACTTGCAGCATTTTTTTCAACAGATGAAAGTAAAAGGAAAGAGGTGCCCACAGTTTTGACTTGGTCAGTTCTGAACTTTTTCCTGTTTGATCTCTCTCAAACTTTACTCTTGGAGGACCTTCCACACTGCATGCATGCCTGTCAACTTCTAATTTGTGTTTTCAGCCAGAGGAAACAAGCTAGAGATAGGAAATGCTTCTCTAATGTGTGGTGCAGCCCTGTGATGTGATGAGATGAGCACCTTCAAGTCCCATTGACTTCAGATTCTCAGGACCATTACAAGAATGGTTGGTGCTTCTCAGGCTCCAAATAAATATAAATATGAAAGCTAGTGGCCAGTTTTTTTGGATATGTGGTAATTTGATGAAGGGAGGGGTAAGACAATCTGGTGAGGGATCTGCTGCTTACTGGGCGTTATGATTGCTCTGGCTAATACAGTGCTGTTAAGTTCCAGAGGCTCTGGTTCAACTCTCTAATTAATATTAGTTTCTCTTGCAGTAGTGAAATCTGGTTGATAATGCACTGCAAAGCATATTTATATATTTATAGAATTATCTACCTCACACACTTGGTAAAAATGTCGTTCAGAATCTTCCTTGTCTGTCTGTATTTAGGATTCAGCTCCAGTTTGTGTGTACAAAGCAGACTTCTACCTATATTCAACTGTGGCATAGCTCTTGTATGATTATTTATCATGTAAACTGGAATATAAACTAGCTTGTGGTTAATATGAAAGTGAGACATGAATATGTACATCAGTTCTGCTTTTGAATGGTGTATCCTGTTGGGCAAGATAATCTTTCAAAAGGTTCTTCAGCCACTAATACCCTCCCTTCTCTTACTTGTAAAATATTACACAGCTGTGAGAGTTTGTCTAGAAATCTTCCCTCCCTTCCCACACACCATTATTTAGAAAAGCTGTGTGCACCACTTTCATTATGCTTTTCTTCTCAGATGACTGCTCACACGCCACCACACAAACATGTTTTTGTGACATTCGGATTCTTGGACTGACCTGTGCACAATATTACTGCCAGTGTAGCTGGCTTTCCGAGCAAACAGCGGATTAAATTAGTTACGTAGCAGTGGACAGTCCCAAGACATGTACCCATTATTGTTATCCATTTTGCAGATGTGTCACATCAGCAAAACTGTTTTTTATACTACTTGATCTGGAATATTATCTGAACCATGCTATCCTCTGTGTTATTGCTGAAGAGATTTGCAAATCACTTTTCCTATATTACACATTGTGCATAATGCCCATCCTTTATCATCTTCTAGGCTCTCCTTAATACTCTTACCATTTTCCAAAACCTATGTACTTAGGAGATGTTATATCTCCTGAGGAAACTGCTGAGGAGGACTACAGAGTCAAAGCCAGCTAAAAAATTTTATTTTCGTTGACTTGGGACTGGATCCACAGAGTATTTGTCTTTAAAGTTGTATTTGTTTCCCTTTACTGAGGGATAAAGTAAGATTAAGTTATCATATTCAGTGAAAGTACTTTGCAGTATGTGCATCTGAGACAAATAGTTATTTTTATTTCTTTTAAACTCTTCGGTATGACATTTAAGAAAAAAATATTAAAGTGATGTTGGCAGAGAGCTGTCACTCATCATAGCTTTTTCAATAACAGGAATATGTTTTCATTGCTTGTTTAAAAAAGCAGTAAGTTTTCTTTTGTGTACTCTTCTGCAGTACAGTGGAAAAATGGATGAAAACAGATTTGTAGCTGTTACCAGCACAAATGCAGCAAAAATCTTTAACATTTACCCAAAGAAGGGGAGAATTGCTGTGGGTTCTGATGCTGACATTGTAATTTGGAATCCCAAAGCTACAAGGTATGTATGGGTATTTATTTCTTCCCATCCAGCCTCTCTGCAGGAAAAAACATCTTAAAGCCTCTGTACAGCAATAAGCCTTTGGGATGAGGTTACGGTGTTTTTCAGCAGCACTTCTTGTGAATTATTTACAGGTTATTTTTCTCCTACAACAGTGTATGTAAGCAGAGATCTTTGATCTCTAGGCAGACTTAAATTATTCTAAATTGCTGACCAAGTGCAAAATTAACATGATCTGCACATTATGTTACCAAAGTTTGGTATCTTAAGAGTGAAAATAAACACTTTGGGATATTATAGTAACCCTGTTAAGTACTAGAGTATGTTTGGCACATTTGGCTTCCTTCCACCACAAAGAGCAGGAACAGGAGCCTACATTTCTACAGGATGACTCATTGAAAGCTTATGTTTTCACAGAATCACAGAATATTAGGAGTTGGAAGGGACCTTGAAAGATCATCCAGTCCAACCCCCCTGCCAGAGCAGGACAACATCCACAGCTTTCCCCTTGTCCACCAAGCAGGTCACCTCGTCATAAAAGGAGATAAGATTAGTCATGCAGGACCTGCCCTTCCTGAACCCATGCTGACTGGGCCTGATCGCTTGGTTGTCCTGCATGTGCCGTGTGATGGCACTCAGGATGATTTGCTCCATCACCTTCCCTGGCACCGAGGTCAGGCTGACAGGTCTGTAGTTCCCCGGGTCTTCCTTCCGGCCCTTCTTGTAGATGGGCGTCACATTTGCAAGCCTCCAGTCAACTGGGACTTCCCCAGTCAGCCAGGACTGTTGGTAAATGATGGCAAATGGTTTGGCGAGCACTTCTGCCAGCTCCCTCAGGACCCTGGGGTGGATCCCATCTAGCCCCATAGACTTGTGTATGTCTAAGTGGTATAGCAGGTCGCTAACCACCTCTTCATGGATTATGGGGGCTTCACTGTGCTTTCCATCCCTGTCTTCCTGTTCAAGGGACTGGGTACTCAGAGTACTGCTGGTTTTGAAATAGCTATATCAAATATATTCAAAGGTTATCAGGATGGATGGTGAAAGTGTGTGGTCTTACCTTCCTAATACATTCTCCATAGCTGATAGAGCAAATAGAGTGGTAGAGCCAAGATTGAGCTTAGTTTCGAAGGTCAAGCTGTGCATGCTTATGCTTTTATTTAAGGCATTTTCTGATTTTGTGCACAGTAAGTCTGCTAGAATAGAGCTTGTCACACCAACAGGTGCATAGGTGTGCTGATCTCTCACACTGCATGATTTGATGCCCTGCTACATTTTCGCTACAAAGGGCATGCAGTGTCTCACAGAATCACAGAATCACAGAATGTTTGGAGTTGGAAGGAACCTCGAAAGATCATCCAGTCCAAACCCCTGCCAGAGCAGGATCACCTAGACCAGGTCACACAGGAACACATCCAGGTGGGTCTTGAATGTCTCCAGAGAAGGAGACTCCACAACCTCTCTGGGCAGCCTGTTCCAGTCCTTTGTCACCCTCACAGTAAAAAAGTTTTTTCTCATGCTCACATGGGACCTCCTATGCTCCAGCTTGCACCCATTGCCCCTTGTCCTGTCATTGGACATCAGAAAGAAGAGCCTCTTTCTGAGAGCCTCAACTCACACAGCATACTGTGCATTACAGCTGATTCCCATCTTCAGGTATATTCACACCATTATAAATACCTAAATAATTACACTTCTTGAGTCTTGCTCTGGCTCTTTTGCTCATTTCCTGGTCTTGCTTAAACTGCTTGGCAATGATCTGACAGCTGGCTCTCACAGAGTCCACTCACCTTGGGAGCTGTCTTTCTCAACTGAGATGCCTATGGCCTGTGCGAGTGTATCTCCACTGTTCTAGTGCTGAGCAGGTTAAAACTGCAGGCACTTTAACAGCTGAGCCTTACAGATGACCACAGCCAGCACAATACACAGCAGGAGCAGCAGGTCAGGAGGTGTGCTGGGCTGGTACTTTTGTCTTGGGCTCAGCTCTAGTGAGCAGAATAAGCATACAACAGCACTGAAGGCACACATTGACCCTCCTTGAAATCTCTTCATCAGTGTCATCCAAATAGTCAGTAAATCCACAGAAGATAGCAATCACTAACCACAGATGAGCTTTTTGGGGTGCTGGGAATGATGACTGTGTGGCCAGCTTTCATCAAGTTATCACAGTATTTGGTGTTCCTAAAGCCTGAGCTGTTGTAGCATTTGATTTTCAGCCTTTGTTTTTTTAAAAAAACATGAGTTTAAGCTCTACTCATGATAGAGGAAAGTTCTGAAACATAACTCAGCAAATCTGATTTCGGAAGCCAAATGGAAGAAAAAAGCCCTAATCCTAGATTTACCTTACACAAAAAAGTTGTCTTGACCAATCTCCTGATTTTTTAATTTCTCGCTAATTGCAGTATATCCATGTGTGAGAGTGAGAGGAAAAGAATTCTGTGTTTTAAGCTGCAAAGCTTGAGGACATTGAGGTTGCTATTCAGAAGTCCCATAAAAAAACTGGCAGCACCAGCAAAAGAAGTTTTAGGAGTGTCAACCCCAATAAACATAGAGGCCTGCTCAGTGCTGGGTCAGAGAGACTTTTGTGTGCATTATGCCTTCTGGCATGTTGAGCAAGCATATTTTGAGATACTAGCAGTGAACTATTTCAGGACAGTGGAGCTGTGAGCTCTGATTAAAAAAACAAACCTGAAGGATTCTTTTCTGAACTCAATTCTGCTTTCCCTGAGGACAAATGAAACTAGGATAGCAGAGTTCTGACATAGTTCTCAAAGTGCTTTGTCAGCTCCTGAAATTATTTATCCTTTATTTAGGATAAATAATTTAGCCTCCCAAACATTGCTTCTGCCTCCCTTCACTCTCTCCTGAGTGCTCTCATTGCCTTTTGCCATTATTCTTCAAATATTTTTTCAAACATTTAACTGTATTCTCTTACTGAGCAAGCTGATTTTAAGTCCAGCCAGTACTTTTTTCTGATCTGGTACTGTTCCCATTGTTTATCTCTTTGGCTTTGCTAGGAACAAGCCTCTCTGCAGGTACAATTGTGTGAACTACATGAGTAAGAATAAATAAATCTCACTAGTGCTTGTCTGTTCAGTTCACTACAAATCCTGAAGAGGGCACAAACAGCCCAGCTGTTTGGATCTAGCTATTGGACTTCAACCATTTAAGATATTACACAAGGTGCAGCCTCGTGCTTTTGTTGACTTCTGTGAGTGATTTTCAATTTCACAATAGTCTTGTTCCTCTTTCTTGCAAACTCCCTCCTCTTTTAAGCATGACATTTTTCTTGTTTGTAAATCTAAATCCTGTAAGAAAAGAAAATGAAATTTTCCAGTTCTGATTTCATGCTGTGTTGCTGTTGTCTTGAAATACTGGCTGTTATGAACCTAAAGAATTGCTCAAGTATTGCTGTGAGGAACTGGGATTATCACAGTCTGTGGTAGAAAGTCTATAAGGAAGATTCTGAAGTTGTTCTGAAGTAGTAAAGCTTTTTATATGGAAACAATCTTTTTAGCAAGGCCTGTTGTGACAGGACAAGGGGTAATGGTTTTAAACTAAAGAAAGGTAGATTTAGACTGGATATAAGGAAGAGATTTTTTACAATGAGAGTGATGAAACACTGTAACAGGTTGCCCAGAGAGGTGGTAGAGACCCCAACCCTGGAAACATTGAAGGTCGGGTTGGATGAGGCTCTGAGCAACCTGATGTCGAGGATGTCCCTGCTAACTGCAGGAGAGTTGTACTCGATGACCTCTAAAGGTCCTTTCCAACCCAAAGCATTCTATGATTCTATGATTATTCAAAATACAAAAACATTTTCTTACAAAATCAGCTGCATTTTCACTCCCACATTATTGCACAATAGCAACATGTTGGGTGCTGTCTGGGCACTCAGGATTTTCTCTTTTTAGATTTCAAAAACATAGTGAATTCAACATGACAGCTGTGCAACCTGGGAGCAATTGCAATTCCACTTCTAGCAATCTGCCACTATAACTAAGGCTTTTCTTCTATGGGTCAGCTTCATTGACTGGCCTATTTCTGTAGCATTTTCTGGTAATTTCTGCAGAAAATGTTATATGAACAGTTACTGAATTTGCTACTGTATTTAAAGGCTTCCAAATACTAGTCTGGGCAGGTCTGCATGAAAGCAAGCAGTATTGGGAAGAAACATATTAAATGTATAAATGAGAAACTGCATTGGAAAAGATGGGTTGTGAGTTCTGCCAGATCAGGTCTCTTTCTTAGCTTCCTTATACTCATTGCATATTTATTAAAGAACACACAAATACTAAAAGGACCGGTTGGTTTATTGCAGCCATGTGTTACCAAACATCATCTTGCAGACCTCAACACCTTCAGCATCCCAAGTACAGCCTGTGCACACAGAATTGTTTTGTGAGAACTCCTTGGAAAAACACATGTAGGCAGCAAATATGTACTCACTGTACTGTCTTATTTTAGTCTGTGCTTTGATCAAGAATGTTCATTTCTTTTAGCTGTAAACAAATAATATAACAGCCTAAATTTGTGAAACAAAAGCAAGTGTAAATACTACTCCAGGAGGAGAGGGCAGAGTAAGCAAGGAAAAGGGAATGTCACCACTCAGCAAGTCAGTGTCCTCTATAGCTGATGCCTTTAGCTATTTGAAAGCAAGCAAGAATACAAAATCTCTAGGCCTTGTTTTGAAAATGCTCAGCAAGGAATCTAAATACTGCAGTACCCAATTCAGACCTTCAAAAGAGCTGAGCATCACTGGTAAAGTAGGGACTGCAGGTGCTAAAGATCTCATAAGAGACATTTAGCTACTGGCAGATATTAGGGCTCAATAAACTCACTGTAGCCTGCCAAAGCCTTGCAAATAAGCCCTGGATCAGGCCCCAAAGGCAAGATCAAACAGCAATAGGGATAAAAAAAACCTGTCCTGAATGAAGTTTAACTTTCTAAGTTCAACCCTTTATTATAACAGCATGCAGTCTGGGAAGCTTCAGCCACCAGGTTTTTTCCACTCACTACATATAGCCTAGAAGTTAGCTACTTTTGAATGCAGAGGCAGAGCTGGCTGTGCAGGTAACAGCTTCTCACTCTAGCTTCCTTGGGCTCCACAGGAGTGGCCCTCTTTGGCAGGCCCATCCTGTGCCCCACGTGTGTCAATGGAGTCAGGCTCAACCCTGAGCACAGCAGTGATGGCTGCATCCCCAAGCACAAAGCTGCTGGAGCAGGGTCTCTGATAAGCAGGGAAGCCAGGAGTCCTGAGGTGAGGAGGAGAGGGAGGAAAATGACATGCTACTCAGTAATCTACCTGGTATGTCATGATGAGGGAAGACGTGGTTTCGAGCCCCCCTTTCTGGTGGTGTTTATGCATTTTAGGGGAAACAGTGACTGGATGCAAATCAGTGAGAAGTCAGAGTGCCCCAGTCTGCTGGAATATGTTTCCTTAATGCCTTTGTTTGTGTATAGATTTGTTCATGGATAAATCTTTTGCATTTGATAGGATCAAAATCTGCAGCCTATGTCTGTCTCATTTGTAGTCAAGTCTTCAGCCTCAGAGGCTTAAGTGGGGACAAGTTACAACGTTTAAGCAGTCTTTGCCAAGCAACTGCCTGTAATTTCTCATAAGATGAAAGAGGAAGAAACCAAGATGTTAGTAAATGATTAGAATAAATAATACTGCAACTGCCTTACTCTTTTGATGAATGAGCATAATTTTGAATACTAAGTATATGAATAACTGCATCTAGACACAATGAGGCAAAATGAAATAATGTGACATACAAATATGTATGCACAGGACAAGTATGTTCTAGCATTTTTAATAGCCCCATATTCTTTTGCACAAGTGCAATCCTATGCGTGCATGAATGTACACTAATTCACCAGAATCAGAGTTCCTGTCAAAGGCCTGTTATCTCAAATTAAAGGGACATGGAGAAAGAAAAAATAGGCACAATTAAAATACATAAAATTCCATTTAAGCATAAGAAAGAGATTTTTTTTTTTTTGCTGTGAGTGTGATCAAACACTGTTACAAGTTGCCTGAAGAGATTGTGGAGTCTCCATCTTTGGAGATACTTAAAACCTGACTGGGCGCGGTCCTGAGAAACCTACTTTGGCTCATCCTGATCAGAACAGAGGGCTTGGAATAGATGATCTCCAGAGATGCTTTCCAACCTCAATGACTCTGTGGTTCTGTGAACTGTAACAAAATAAGCCTCTCTGAGAGAGCATGATGTACATTTCCTTAGTAACTTGCTGTCTCGCAAAATGTCAGCTGCTCTCTTTAGAGAACTGTATCTTAGAAATGTAACAAAACAAATTAAATTTATCTTATTTTCTCCTTATATAACCTTGCCTTTTTCTACCTGGTAGTCACTTCCAGATCTTCCTTAATCATTGAATAGACTAATTTGTATTTTCCTCTCTTTTTATGCTTTTCTGCAAGCTTAATTTCTCATTACTGTTTTACTCCTGCCCATCATACAGTTTGACAATTTTTATTTCCCATTATCCCATATCAGCTTGGAATGATTGATAGGACCAGGCTGATGGTCTTGTTGACAAATTAGTTACTTACCATAATCAGAAAAATACTTTTGTTGTCATTCTCTACCCATCCTAAGATGATGAATTTTAGGAGATATGATTGCATGAAATAAAGAACCCTGTCCCTCAGGTAAGTCACTTTGATTTGGAGCTCCCAAACATTAAATACTTACCTCTTCTTGCATTTGTTATTTTACCCACAAATCTCCTCACTTCATATGGCTACTCAAAGGCAGTGCTTATTTAAAGGTATTTTTAAGAGTCTAGGAATACAATTTTATGAATAGGTGCCTGCATATATTTGCACATGCAGTTTATTGCAATTCCTGAACATAAAACAGGCCATGGGGTTTTTAGTCTACCTTATAGGCTTATAGCTAGCATTTTTGCACCTAGTTTTTAAGACTTTCTTCTTTTTCCTCTTTTTTTCCCCTCTTTGTTTTTCTTTTTAATAAAACTGACTCTCTAACATTAGCAAAGTTCAATTTAATTATCATTATAAATGAGTGGTGGCTCAGGACAGCACAGAAAGGTGAACGATGTAGTTATTTTTTTCTGGATTTTAGAAAAGTAGTTTAATAATATGGAGAGTTCAAAGGCATCTGAAAGTGATGTAAAGAGGCAACTTGCAAAGGCTGATACTATCCTCAGCAAACTGGCATTTCTCACCTACCCCCAGCACCAAAAAGCTTAGAGATACTGCGCTGTAAGCACTGAGAGATGTTGTTTACAGCTCAAATACTCACTCTTACATAAGTTCATTTTCTATGGCAGTTGTCAAAGAAGCAGTTGTTTTCTCTTCAGCAATGCACTCAGGTCATTTTTTAGCTGCCTTTATTACTATGTTTTAAATGAATTATTAATTAATTATAAGTGTCCTCCCTTTACTGAGATGTTGAGCAGCCGTTCTTGCCTAAGGACTGTCAACTACAGAATTCTTTCATATTCCTGTACCTGGGTTGTTTAAAGAAAACTGTGAGGTACACCTCCAGTTTCCATTGAAAGTTATTGAATTCTTCATTTTCTTATGCCCACCTAGAAAATTAAAGTGATACTCCTCAAAGCAGTCAAAGTTTAGGTTCTAGAGCTCACTCTAGTCCTGCAGATCCACCTTCACTGGGCTGATGTAGCTTCATGTCCTATGCATTGTGAGGGGTAGAAGATCACTCTAATGTCTAATGGTTTCCCTTTATCCAGTTCACCCCTGCCTGACTGTAACTCACTGTTTAGTATTTCAGGCTCTGACTGAGGCCTAGACATGTTTATGATGCTTTTGGTTTGTGTTTGACTTGAAATGAAAACTGATACATCTAACTCCTTAACAAAACTTCAGGGCACAGCTTTTGAGCTGACCATCTGTACAGTCTTGATTTTCACCCTACAGCTTGCTGTGTTAGTCTAATATGATGCTCTTTTATAAATTTCAAACTTTAGTTTGTTGTTTGTTTAGATATACTATTCTAGGAATGGCTGTAAAGCCCTTTCTCACAGAGCATAAATGAATACAGGCTCACTGAATCCTCACACAATCAGAGAAAATCTAGTAATTGCTCTTAGACTAAAACAATTGCTACTGGACTCTAAATTAGTTGGTCAGAAGCACTGGATTGAAGAAAGACAATTTCAGGATCATGTCTTCCTCTTTGGAACTAGGGAAAAGTCAATTTTCATATTGATAGCCCAAAACCTCTTTGTAAGACAGCTGTATCAAAAGCAGCTAAAGTTAATTACATGGAAACACTTATGTAAGTAGGAACAAGACAGGGCCTGATATCTTTACAGTATCCTCTTTGTAGAAAAGAATGTTCTTTTAAAAGTTAAAGTAATCATTCTGATCTTGGTCTCCATTTGAGAAAGGGTTGCTTGAAACAAGAGCCACTGTAATTTATAACCAGAATTAGAGATTTTTACAAAATTTATTGAAAAAATCCAATACAGGTTTTTGGATCCTGGAGTCAGAATCTGCTCTTTCATGTTGAGTAATCCCTCAAGCATCACTTAGGCTGCTGGAGGCAGCTGTTACGTTATACTTCACTACAGTGGCAGTCTTGATTTCTTGGATTATAAGTAGGTTACAGCTGTTCTTGCCATTAGCTGAGTGTTCAATAGTGTCCAGACATTTGGAGTAAACATTGGAATTTTGCTGAGATTCCTGGCAAGCTGCTTGCTACTGAAATGGCTGGTACAGCAGTAAACAGTCAGTTGCATAAGGCTGCTGAGTTGTCAGCTTCAGACCCAAGCATACCGTTTACTTCTGTTTTAATTTGTTGCTATCTGAAACTTTCCCTGCCATTGATAATGTTAAAGGGTTAAGTCAGAGACAAATTTCAGTCATCTCCAACAGGGAGAATGCTCTTCACCTTCAGAAAGGGCAGTGTGATCTAAGGCCTGTTTTAATAGAAGAATTATAAATGAGTTCTATAGAAGCTTGTTGTTGAGACAAGCTCTGGGAAATCTGTTTTGTCGTAAGGTTTATCTGTACCAACGGATATTTCTTTTCAGTGTGCTAACTTCCACTCATTTTGTATCTTTTTATGAAAGACATACTTACCTCTGAGGTTTGTTTACCTCTAGTGATCCTGCTGTAGCACATTTAAAGAGGTCACATGTTGAATTGAAGGATGTTGCTTATTTTTCTGTTCATTTGTTCAAATTACCTTTTCCATTTTTCTTTTCATGTCCCAGTACTACTGTGCAATTTGATATAATAAATACCCAAAGAATGCCGAAGATAATTATATTACAGTTGTTCTTACTTACTGTTCTAGCAATTGGACCCATATGGGTAATGCAATAAGCTAGAGGAATATGTTCACAATCTCTTTTTAGGGCTATTATAACACCCATGGTAAAGTTGTTGGACAGTATTCATAGGACTGGTGAATACAGGAGAGGTCTGAATTCTGTTACTCGCTCTTTCCCCTGTGAATCTAGAAGATGATGCTGATACTGGTGAGCAGGCATACATAAGTTTTCTGTCCAAGGTGTGCTGAATAAGGAAAAGATTTTATTCCTATGGGCAGATTGGCCATAGAAAGTATTTCTATATATATACAGCCTTTAAAAAGCCAGTTACCACCGAGATTTAAATGTGGCCTTTAGTAGAACTAATTTCTCCTAGTTCAACAGAAAGATAAGAAAGGAAAACTAAGTATCATCACACAAGTTCTTTTTACCTCTGTATAAGTACTTATTTGAAATATTTAGTATGTGATTACTTTTGAAAATGGCTGTATGTCAAGAAAGATACAGATTTTTTTGTGGTTTTCTCATTTTGATAAGGATGTTAACTAAAGTTTTAGAAAATTCTTATCCAAATAGATCAATATTTTAATCTATTAATATTTCATATTAGTTTTGACTTTGATAATTCTTTTGCAAAAGATGTAGTCTCTGGAATAATGTTAATGCTATGTATATGCAATAGGTTTTTGATTGTGTGACCACCCATTCTGGAAAATCCTGACTGCTAGCCAAAAGCATGAAGCTTCCTTACTTTCAGAAATTACAGATTACAATATCAGTATAAAATCTGCAAATTATTTTTAAAAATCTGTAGATTTGAAATAGGAAGTTAATACAATAATAAACTAAAATTCAAAATCTTGTGACCATTTTAGATAGAGTAGGTAGTAAGTAGCTCAGTAGGGAATATAGATAATGAAGGAAGTATACACAGCCTGCACTTCCAGATGCTAATATCAGCTCTAGCATTGGTTCTGCCATTAATGTAGCCAGTTAGAGTTGGAGACATTGGATAGGAAAATGGTGATCATAAAGAATGAGGTCTGTGCATAAACAAAGGTTGCCATAACTCACGTCAGTACTGTTGAGGTCTAAAATGATAGTTTGCTTAATACCCTTGGAGGAAAGGTATGTAGAAGTGTGATGTTGTCATTATTATTTAGCAGCATCATGATATTTGTGCTACCAGTCACTGGATCAATCCAACTGAGTTTAAGAGTTATCAAAATTCTTTATCATCTACTGACTTTCCAGTGAAATAGTCTTTGTGTTATTCGTGAGTCTCTATCTTTGAAACATTACAGCCATACTTTTCTAACTCAAAATTGCAAGTCATTCTAGCTAAAATGTCAAAGCTTTTTCTGACCTTATCAAGCCTAGGTATTTGTTTGACAGGACAGAATGAAACCATATTATCCAAATAAAATGTTACAACCTGATTTTTTTCCACTAATCTTTTTCTAGTGGAAAATTTTGTGTTTCAAGGCTGCAAAGTTCTGTCCTTTTGACTCCCCCCTTATTCTTTGAAATGCAATTACTGTTCAATGAAATGTTAATGCTCTATCCTATTTTTACAGCTGTTCCATGATGTACTGTACAATGTCGTAGCTTAACAATGCTGCTAAATTTTCTTCCTTTATAAATTTCTCCAAATATTATAATGAAGTAAAATGCAAGGATCATAATAATTTTGGATGTTGTTTGTTTTGTAAACACAGGACAATATCTGCAAAGACACATCACCAGGCCAACAACTTCAATATATTTGAAGGAATGGTCTGCCATGGAGTCCCAGTTGCGACAGTTTCAAGAGGCAAAGTGGTTTATGAAGGTGGAATTTTCAATGTCACAGCAGGAGAAGGCAAATATGTCTCCCGTCCACCATTCCCTCCATATGTCTACAAACGAGTCAAGCAGCGAGAGCAGGTTAATTAAACTAATAAATCTCTGTAATGTGTTCTACAACATGAGGATAACTAGCTCTTGGGAAGAGAGGTTTGGGGATTCAATGGTAATTTCCCTTACTAATCAAAATCTGCCCAGGTGGGAGGAAATGAAACTAAGGACTCAATTTTTATTGTTCCTTATCTTACAGAAAAATATTGTAGAGTAGTTCCTGCTCTTTGAGTAGTCTGTACATTTCATAGACTAAGCCTGAGTACTTTTTAAAATAAACACGTCCCACTTGCAATAAAAGTGGACAGAGTTTTGCTCATGGGTAATCTCGTTAACTGCTAGATTCTGTCACTGATTTCACTAAAAATCAGAGACGCTTAACATCATATGCAGAAAGGAATCTTATATTGAGGAAGAGATCAATAATTTTCTAACTCTTTCATGGATCAGATGTTTGAAGCTAAACCCTGTAGAATACTGAACACTTGGCTCTGTTACAGCATGAATGTGTTAAAAGCTGAACGTGCACGAAGCGCACTGCTGGACCAAGCAAGTTTTCTCTGTTCAAGCTCTTGTTCTGTATTTTTTTAGAAGAGAAATATTGCAAAATGCATGAAGATTGAATTTTCAGTGCCTATTTACCATGCAAGCATTTATGAAGAACACTTTTGAGTCCTTAGTGCTACTTATCGTGGGTAGATTTTTCAAAAGCATCCAGACTAAGTATATTTGCAAATCACAACCTGAATCAATGAGATTCACTGCAGGATCTAAAAGCTGAATCAGACTAGCATCCATGTGATATATGGCCCATTGAAATGATTCCAAGATAATTCTGTATATTTCTTCCTGCCGTTGTCTTGGTGGACTGAGAAAGGCATGTAAAAGCGGCTGAGTGAGGCTTTCCTCCAAAGACCACACTTTCACAGAGGCTGCTGGGCTATCTGCAAGTTGGTGCACATAATACAGTGGATAGGCAGGGAAGGCCCCTCATGAGCACATAGTTTTTCCCTGGGAACTAAGAACAGAAAACAAATTATTGCATTTTGGGGTTTTCCAAACATAAAGGTATACTCTCTTTTTTGGTACCGGTACAAGTCAGTGTAAATTAGATAAAATAAGGTATTTTCACTTGCATTATGTTGGCATCTAACTATGCTGTTTCTACTTTGCTTTTTATTTTGAAAACAGATTCCTTATTTAAATCTGTCCACTAATGTTATATATTCTGTTCAGCTTTGCAGTGTGAATAAAGCTTAGTGTTTCTGGGAGAAAGAAAGGGCAAAGAAAATAATCTGTTCCTAGATTTCCCAAACCTGGTAGAGAAGTGAACCAGTAGTCCTAACTGTGAATTTGTCTGGAGAAAAGATCTTCCCTTTCCACTGAACATTAACCTGAATTGAAACAATCACCCCAAAGTCATACAATTACATGGCCAGCTGCAGATAAGTTTGTCTCACAGAGTGAGAACTGCTCACCTACAGTAAACTCATTCTGCATTTTTAATCTAGATAGATTCTCTTTGCAGTGTTTGTCTTAGAGTTCATAGTCCTTCAGCGGGATATGTATCATGCACAAAATTGTATGTGCCTGTGAGTCTGTCTAATCTGCTGGACATTGAAAATTATTGGTATTTTGTTAATGACAGCTGCTTATTATTATAGCACTTTCTTTGTTGTGCAATAATAATCCCTTTGATGCTGTAGCCACAGCTGAGTTTTAGTGACTACAGATCCTGGCATCTCTGGTAAAGCCTTATATCCCATGTTAGAAGTAGGTGTATATCAAAACTAAACTACAATTTAAGAGAAATTTGATAATTATAGAATTCTGAAAGACCTAAGTGAACATGGTGGTTTTGATTTCCCATCAAAGCTAGACAGAATTTTCCCTTAACCAAAACATCAAATACAAAATGTCTTCAGAAGTGATTTTTCAAACAGCTTAACTTCCTGTAGCCAGCAGCTGGTGAATGGTAGATACCCACACAAGGCAGGATTTGGTTTGTTTCACTGAAGGACATTAACCTCTCTTACCTGTATCAAGAGCATCACTGGAAAATGTGTTTATTTTAACAAAGCTTATAGCTTGAACATGCAGTGAGTCAGCTGTTCTGGAGAGCAGCTCAGGTTTGTGTTCTCTATACCTGTTCACTCCTGGGATATTCTGAAGTAAGTGAACAATGATTAAAAAAATATACAGAAAAAACCAGATTGATTGATTTATGATCGTGTTTTATCATATCATATTTATTTATGAAGGATTTGCCACTCCAAGATCTCTTTGGACTAAGGAAGGGAGAAGCATCAATACAATGAGATGGAACATGGTCAGTTGCTTCTTAAAAAAATTAGGTCTAGAATCGCTTTGTTTCAGTGTTGAACAGATTGAGCCACCAGCTCCTTATGAAAGCTGAGAACTGAACTGTTTATCCCAGTGTAAGGGATATTTTCAAGAGAGAGGTTTGATGAAAGTGTTGAGATGAGTAACATAAAAAGTTGGGTTATCATAGGACTGCTATTTTCATTGTGTCCAGTTAGCCATCGCAAGGGGAGGGCAAATACAGTGAAATATTTGAAATATTTTATTGCAGGTCTGTCAGCCTGTTCCTGTGAAGAGAGCACCATATACAGATGTGGTCTCAGAAACATTCGTTGCACCAAAATAATAGGCTCATTCTCCAGGCTCTTGCAGGTAACTGTCTCTTTTAATTAGTGAAAACTACTTTATTTAATGCTTCTCTGAAACCATGAAAACAGAAGTGCAGCAGGCCTTCTAGCTTGTGACAGGCTTGTCTGAAATAAGCCCTTTCAGAAGCTGAGTTGTCTTAGTATTTTTAAATTTGATGAAAATTTGTGGCAGCCCAGGTATTGAGGACCTCTTTCTGATTGAAGCCTCATTTAAAAAGTTCAGTTGAGAGAAGCAAATGGAGTTTCAGCTGCTAGACACCAACATGGGTATGAAGGCCTATAGAAAAACTGAGTTCAGTAAGCACCAGGAGTACAAACAGTGCATAAATATTTGGCTTTCAGATGTACAGGTGAAAAAAAAAAAAGCTTGATGTGAAAAATGAAAATATTTCCCTGTGTTACAGACTATAACTCTCCACCAATTGTGCTGTTTGGGTTAAGTTGATAGATCTGTTTTGCAAGGACAACAGCTGTCTTCATGCAATAGAGATGCTGCAGTCAGTGCCAGCAGGTGTCTAATGGATGGTTGAGCTGCTGTAAGGCTCAGTGCTGCCAATGGGGAAATAATACCCAGCATCTCCCCTTCCCTCCTCTCCAGCATCCACAGTGTGTAGCTTGGTTATTGACACTCCCTTACCTGCATACACCCTGCTGATCAGTAGATCTTTCTAAGCTGATTTACTTGCTAAGCCAGTAGGAAACAATTAGCTTCCCTTTTCTGGGTTAGTTTTCTGTTGACTTAGTGAGTTGAACTGTCTCTCAGAAGAACCCTGCGAGGATCAGTGCAGTGCAACATGTGGGTGGGATAAGGCAGTGGGGGGAAAGGACTAAGACACCCCACTCTTTGACTGCTTAACAAGCAGAAGAAATGCTTCAGTGAAAACTAGAAGAAGTAGGTAAGTCTTCCAGCAAGCACAACTGAGGTATGATGCTGCTATATGCCAACTGCAGCTGAAATGTTGTCTACTACAGCAGTTTAATATGAGTCAGGGGCACAGTGGGTGGCAGTAAGCATGACAAAATCCAGGCTGAGTTTTTGGGTGCATATATGTACAAACAATGAGATCAGCTAGCTTGAGAAATTATTCCCCAATAGATGGATGTAAAGCCCCAGTTCACACCTCACATAAAATGTTCTTATTGATAATTAATATGAGGATGGGAACAAACCTGCAATGGTGGGAGAGCAAAGTTAGCTTTTTCACATTTCATTGTATAACTCCTTTAAAGCTCCCTCACAGTGAACCTCATCCAGGGCATCAAAAGCAGCAACAGAGTGCAGCATGCTATTTGTTTTCCTCTGTCATAGGGAGAAAGCTTTTATAATAGAAAGGACTAAAGGCTAAAGCTGCAATGTGAGGGAGTAATAATCGTTCTTTCTAGCTCCTAGCACTCTTTCTCCATTATTACCTCTCTGAGTGACAAATTGCAAAGCAGAGATTTTCTTTTGAAAGATTATATCATGTTGTCTTTTTCTTCTCTGTAGATAAAAGCAAATGAAAATGACCCTGCTGTCCCCACCAAAGCACTGCATTCTGATTCAAACAATCAATCCACAATCATCTTCATAAGAGAAAACAGTAATGAATAAACATTATACTGGGCTTTCTGCATGAAAGTTGTCGTTGCAATTTCTCTTTAAAAGGAATTTTATTGTAAGAACTGGAAGTAATAATAAGTGGGTCCCCCACAGCCTTCTCCTTGAAAAACTAAAAAACTACAACATAGATAAGTGGTCTGTGCAGTGGATGGGGAACTGGCTGATGGGCCATACCCAGAGGGTGGCAGTAAATGGTTCATTCTCTAACTGGCAACTAGTCAAAAGTGGGGTCCCACGGGGATCAACATTGAGTCTGACACTATTTAATATCTTCATTAGTGATCTGGATGTTGGGATCAGGAGCTCCCTGATGAAGTTTGCTGATGACACCAAAATGAGTGAGGTAGTTGACACTCCAGAAGGGAGAGCCACCCTCCAGGAAAACCTGGACAGTTTGGATGAGTGGGCTAGCAGGAACTGTATGAAGTTCAACAAGGACAAATGTAAGGTCTGGCATCTGGGAATACATAATCCAAGAATGCAGCTGAGACTGAGTTCCACCTGGCTAGAGAGCAGTCCTTTGGAAAGGGACCTGGGGGTCTTGGTGGATGACAAGCTCAACATGAGTGAACAGTGTGCTGCAGCTGGAAAGACAGACAAGAAGATGCTGGGTTGCATTAAAAAGGGCATCACCAGCAGAGATAAAGAAGTCATTATCTCTCTACTAGGCACTGGTCAAACCACACTTTGAGTACTGTGTCCAGTTTTGGTCTCCACTATACAAAAAAAGATGTGGACAGGTTGGAAGCGGTCCAGAGAAGGGCAATGAGGATGATCAGAGGACTGGAAGGGCTGCTGTATGAAGAAAGGCTGAGAAAACTGGGCCTGTTCAGCCTTGGGAAGAGAAAGCTTAGGGGGACCTTATCATGTACCAGCACATGAAGGGTGGCTACCAAGAAGATGGAGACTCTCATTTCACAAGGAGTCACATGGAAAAGACAAGGGGTAATGGACACAAGTTGCTTCCGACTGAACTTCAGAAGATTTCTTTTTACCATGAGATCAATCAGACATTGGAATAATATCCCAGGGAAAGTGGTAAATTCCCCTACATTGGTCAGTTTTAAGAGTCAGCTTGACAGGGTGCCGACTCATCTCATCTGGTTCCAACCGCTCCGCCATGGGCAGGGACACCTTCCACTAGACCAGTGTCTCACTACTCTCAGAGTAAAGAATTTCTTCCCAATATTTAATCTAAATCTACCCCCTTTCATCTTAAAACCATTACTCCTTGTCCTGTCACTATACTCCCTGATTAAGAGTCCCTCCACATCTTTCCTATAGGTCCACTTTAAGCACTGGAAGATTGCTGTAAGGTCTCCCCAGAGCCTTCTCCAGGCTGAACAACCCCAACTCTCTCAACCTTGGCTTCATAAGGCAGGTGCTCCAGCCCTCTCATCATCTTCATGGCCCTCCTCTGGACCCACTCTAATATGTCCATGTCCTTCTTGTTTTAGGGGCCTCCAAGTACTCCAGGTGGGGTCTCAGAAGAGTGGAGGAGAGGGAGAGAATCACCTCCCTCGACCTGGTGGCCTTCTGTTTAACTGGATGCTTAACATCCAGTGTTGGCTTAAGTGAGTTTCTCAAGGCCAAAATGATTCAATTATTACAGAAATGAAGCCCAGGACTAAAGGCTACCAGTCCTTTTGATACTGTGGATGTGCCCAGGACTTTCAAATGTCCTTTGGGCTCATGGGACAGCTACGGAGATCAAAGCAATACAAAAGACTGCAGACCATGAAAGCAAAAGAAACAAAGTTAGTGATTTTTCTAAAAACAGATGTTTTCACAGTGTGACAACAGCAAGTAGTTATGAGTTATATAAACACCCATTTTACGAACTGACTTTCCAAACCATGGAAGTATATTATGTGTGTAATCTTTTTATATTTCCTACAGATTTTGTTGGATTAGAAATGAAGAAGCTTCTGTACAATTAGCCAAGAGTTCCTGATCTGTATGTTGGTATTTTTTCCTCTGTACCATGGATTACACCCCTTTGTCTTTTGTTCTAAACAAATGCCTACTTTTCAATTCCAATGACTATTTTAACTATTGTACAGATGTCATGGAAAAAAATTACGTGCGCATTGTGAACTGGGATTTACACCATATACTGTATTTTTATATCCTTGAGTGCAACAAGTTATTAAGCCTGTCAGGTTTGTGAAATCTATGAGTTTTACCTTGACATATGTGGACCCTAGTACCTGAATCCTGCCTCTAGCTGCACAGTGCCAAGTAATACCCCTTGAGAAACTGTGTGACATCAAAAGTATTTCTGTTGTGCAATTCAGGCACTACTACTGAAGGTAAGACTCCAAATGCCTGTGGTCCTTGTTCTTTTTCCACTTTTATGAGGCACACTATAATGGTGATATCTTCATAGGGATATAACTTTGCAACTGCTGAGGTCCCTATTCCAAAACACCAGTAATGTGTGATAGCAGAGCCAAACATAGTAGGATGCTTTTTCTTGTAGGCATATACTTAATTTGGCATGAAATGGGATTATAAAACACATTTGTGTTAGCACAGGTCCTAAACTGGAGCACTGAAGGAGCACAGAGTGGACTCTCAGTCCTGCCTTAGTCTCTAGACCTGGAAAGGACTCCTGAATTTGTCCCACAACCTCATCCCAGCTATCGCTTGCTCATTACATTCTCACAAAGTTGTTGTTGGTGCTGTTTCCTAACTATTGTCCTAAACAAACAGACGCCCTGCACTAGGACGGAAATCTGGTTTAGAGATTACTTTCGCAGCAGTTTCCTTGAGTCTTTCACAGGGAAGTAAGACAGCAATTGCTTTCCCAGCTGTTTGAATCCTACTTTATTTAGACACACTCCTCAGGCTTCCCCAATGCCTACTGAGAAAAATGTTTGTTTTCTTTGATTCTTCCTTCTGCCTGTTGGTCACTCAGCAAGAGACAGCTATCTCTGATTGCTTTGAGAGGTGGCATTGCTGCATTAAAACCTTTTTTCTCTTGAGCAATACATCTCAGTACAGAGGAGACAAGGATCTGTTTCATCAAGGCTGAAGCAGAGAATAAACTTTAGCACTTCTCATTGGGATTCTGCTGTTTTCCCCTCTGCTCTTGCATAGAAAGGTGAAGGCTCAAACACAGTAAAGAAAAAAATCTGCTGACCATATTTTTATCACTTTCCCCAGCCAGACAGAAATTTGAGATCTTTAGTACCCCATTCTCCCTGGTGATGTGGATTCCAGGTGCAGGAGCAGAAAAAGAATTTGGGAGATCTGATCCTGGCATCCCTAACATTGCTTTCATCCTCATCTTGTGTTTATTGCCCTGTTGGCTGTCATTTCACTGCCTGTGAAGAGCTCATGGCTGTGTTGCAAGCACCTACACCTGCAGTGCTTCTCTCTCCAGCCTCAAGTACCAGGGGATCTCTGCAATGTAGCCATACTGGGGCATATAGCTTTACTGGGCCACTGGAGGGCAGGGCTGGTATTGTGTATCAAGAATGAGATGAGAAGGAAGTTACTCTCAAGCAGAACAGCACCCATGAAGGATGTTCACATACTTTGAAGTCTGTCCCATAAAGTTGACAATAACATTCTCATTTTCAGGCTTTATTTCATCATCAACAGAGACTGATCCTGTCTTTGATCCCTACTTTCCACTTTTGCAAAGTAAAACAGAATTAGAGGAAAGGCTTTGTCTGTTCATCTTTAATTGCAAGCATCTCTGGGCTACTTAAACTGTGATGAAAACACAGTGAGTCAGTTTGACAATGCTGACCAAACAGGGATCAGGGTAAAAGCAATTGCAAATTCAGTGTCCTCTGACTTTGCACACCCAGCTGCCCACATGAAATGTTGCAACAAAACTGGCACAGATTAAAAAAAAAAGGCCCTTAGCTTTGAAGCAAGCCAAGTTCAGGGACATGGGGTGGTGATGAGGAGAGTTCTATAACCATGGTTGTTGAAAGGAAATGGCCTCATTTGTGTGGTGCTTCAGGAGGGTCGGGAACACTACCATGTCTCTCTGAATTACCTTCACAAGACAATGAGGTCAGCCTTTCATTAATTTTGCAAACCAGATTTGATCCAATTGGGGGATTTTTTCACAGTAAATCAAACAGCTTCTGCACTAGTGAAGGATGTTTAAAAAGGAAGTTGAGCTCTGCCATGAGCTGGGGGAAGGAAAGGGATGAATGAGTCAAAAGCAAAATCCAGACTTCTCCTCAGACTCTTGTTCCAAGTGCTGGTGGTATATGTATACATTTCTGACAAGCCCTAGACAGGCAGTTAGAGACAATGCTCAGTAACATGAAATATATTTAACATTTCCATTATGCCAATAAATGAATAAATTTCAACTGTACCTGTAGTTCACTTGTGCTCAGCAGAAAGAAAAAAATACATGTTTTTATGTACAGGGAAGAATGATCTATTGAAGCAGAAGAAAACATACCAAAAGAGGAAAGAAGACTTTGAATGACAAAGACAAGTGAAAAGAGCCAAATAAAATGTAGGAAATGTGAGGAGAGGGTAGGCAAGATGAGGAACAGAAAAAAAAATTTAATAGGAATACTGTTTTTTGTTGTAATTTACAGATTAAAAAAAAAGAAGAACTGAGCACTGTAATCATATGGTTGGAGGTTATGGTAAACAGAGAGGCCAGAGGGAATAGCTGAACAACCTGAAGAGAAGTTAGATGAAGATAAACAAACTCCCAGATTTCCCCAGCTCACAGGGCAGAAAAAATGGGAGAAAACAGAAACCAAGTAAGGTCTGCAGAGAATGAGAGGCACGTCTCTGTGTAATGGCAGGGGAGAGACAGAGCTGCCTTTTCATCTGTACAGCTGAAGAGAACAGTTTAGTGGGTATTTCATCTACTCTCTTCTCAAACACAGGGCAGCTGAAGGAGTAGACCTAATACTGTAGATGGGGGTAAGAACTGTTCTACCACTGCAGTACCTCAATGCCTTTGAGGCACTGAAGGTGAATTTGTTTTAGAATTTCAAGAAACTCTGCAGAATGTGCCATCATCTCTGGTATCCCAGGTTTAAGGAGATGGGGAAGAGCAAACTTACCTCCTTTGCCTGACATCCAACTCACCTGCAGCACACGGGCATGCATGTGTATAGTCACAGAAGCAAACAGTGCATTAGTCCCCTTAGGTGTGTGACTCCAGATTAGTGTAATGGCAGCAATAGTTGTGAGGTGGCACCCTGCGGCTGGGACAGCACATTCACAAATTAACACAAGCTTTTGTTGTGCATGTCTAATATGTTCTCTGCAATGCTTTCTGTAAAAGTCACCAAATCACAGAGTTCTCTGGGGACTGAAAAGAGCACATCCAACTCCCACCAGCAATAAACTTGTCAAGACTCAGCCTAAAATGTTCAGCTCTTGCTGATGTTTAACTCCTTTTCCCCTTTCATCTGCAATGATAACAAGAATGAAGAGAACAAGAGTGAAGGAATATATACTCTTGACAGTAGTACCTGGACATCCAGTCTGTTTTGTGAAAACAAATTTAGAGATCCCTTCATTAAGGTCCTTTTTCACCAGAATGCTTTTTGCTGCTGGTCCTTGACAGTATTACCTGGGATATAAATGATGTTCTGCTACTATCCAAGGCTGTCCCACTTTAGAAAGAGAGGACATAGCCAGGCTACTCAAAGACATTCAGCACAACTCTTAATAATGCATGGCATTAATCTAGCACCCCATCTTCTAGAGAAAAATTGACACACCAGCAACCTGACCCATCTGTATCCGTGGAGGAGCTTGGTGTTTTCCTGTGTTTTTCAGTGTTTCTGGTGGAAAATAACTTCTGACACTTACTACTGGAAAGTTTTAAATAAGTGTTTATTCATTCAGATAACAGAGACATCGATCAGTGGCTGTCCTGAGACCAGAGTACACCGCCTGTTAGGTGGGTTTTCAGCTCTACTTTAAATCTCTAGTGCCACGTCAGTCAAGCCATTCCAATGTCTTTATGCTCTTAGCATTTGTTCTTGTGTCATATGAAAGTCACATCATCAATATTAGTTGAATAGGTGAAACACTCAGTATTGGCTCAATTTTGTTTCATTGAAGTTAATGATGGTGTTTGCAACATAATTAAGTCCATTTTTTGCCACTTCTACAAGCTCCCTTGGATTACAAGTTTCGAACCATTGTTCATCTCTGCTCATATGACCCTACACCTCAAAGTCAGCATGTTTGAACCCACAGCACCTGATTCCTCTGTACTTTAGGTCTCATGAGAATTCTCACTTCTGTGAATGCTACATTACCTCTGTCATGATGATCAAAAATACGGGACAATCTGCACGAGCAATACAACCTGTGGATACGTGAAAGTGGGAGACTAAGACCAAGTGAGGAATTCCCTGCGGGAGACTAGGATTAGAAACTTCTGAGAGAGAAATCAGCAAAAGTGGTGGAGCGGAGGTAGGAGAGAATGTTCATCAGAGTTAGAAGACTGACAGGGCATACAGAGCACTGTCCTTGCAGAAGATACACAGGAGCAGGTATATGAAGCTGAGGATGGGAAAGAACCAGTGTTTAGGCAATTGAAGGTTGAGAAATAGATGGAAATGTCTAGAAACATGTAAGCCCTCTAGTTAGGTTCTTAGCCAGCCCAGAAGCCAATGGACAGCCTCTGCTGTGTCTTCTATCTTCAGTGTCTGGCAAATGTGAAGAAAACAAACCTGCTGCTGCCATTATGTCCTCTATTAGCTCAACCCAAAAAGGTTTGTGCTGTAGTCCTAAAAGCTCCAAGTTGTTTGATTGCTTTTACACAGAAGAAGGCATGCTCCATGGATCTCTAAAGTACCAGACAATGCAGACCCCAAGTTGACAAATGAGTATTAATGGAACCCAGAACTCTCAGTAGGGAAGAGCACACTATCTCCTGTGGCTTCTTTTCCACACTCTTCCAAAATAATGATGATTAGCATTTGATCCTATTTTTTACTTTTTAAAATCATAATTCCATAGGAAATACGAGTGCAAAACACAGATCTCTGTGGAGCTAGAGCGTCTCAACCTTATCCAAAGATTCATCTGGTCTTTTTCATGCCATGTTGTCATTTGTCACACTCCTTTCTTTCTTCTTCACTGCATCTCTTGCCTTGAGTACTGGAAACCAAAAATTTATCTGGGAAAGACAGAAATATGATGCTATGATGTTAGTATTAGTAAATTAGAGATCTCCCATACACTAACACCCTGTATGGTCAGTATTTAAGGCTATTTAAAGAAAAAACTAACAAACAAACAAAAACCACTCAAAACTATGTGTCTACAGCTTTCTATTTGGATTTGCCATAAATATATGCATATGTGTTTGTTATTTCCATTTATGTGTGTGTGTGTATGTGTGTGTGTGTATATATATACACACACACACACATATATATACACAGGGTGAATGTCTTTTGCCAACAAAAAGTTCTGTTTCCTAATTTGCAGTTGCTCTCCCACTGTGTTTTAAAACAGAAATACATCACCTTTCATTTCGCTAAGCAGCAGCTGGGAATCTTTCTCAACATTAAGAGGCTGCTCACAAATGTCTAACATTTGCTTTCTAGACTGCAGGAATACTCTTTGTGCTGGAGGTGCTTTTCTTATGTTCATGAAAACCAAATTTATTCTCTGTAGAGCTTGAAGTCTGAGCAGTATTTTCTTGCTACCACATAGTCATTTGGGTGTACCCATGTCATGTCTGATGCATGTGTGTTGGACAGAACAAAATAATTTTATGATCTAATCTCACCAGTAGGAAACTTGTCTCTGGTCCCTGTGCAGGAGAGCACTGGAAAAAGTCTATCAGGTCATAATTTAAGTTAACAAGTATTTAAGTATTTCTTGGATCTGTCTACCACCCTGAGATAGGGAGATTTCTTTTTTTCCTAGAGCTGATGGCTTACCGTTCTTGCAAACACATACTTCCCAGGTTTCTCTTGTAGCTTTGCTCTTTTCCTGAGTAATTTTTCATGCAGATAATGTATCCGTTTCATCTCAGTGTCAGGATAAAATGAAGTTAACACAAGTATTTTAAGTTGGGTCAGAAGGCCAGAGAATAACCCAAAAATTATTAAGAAGAAGATGATGACTCCAAGCTGGATCCATGTCGTAGACAGAGCGAGCTCTGGCTGAGGGATGCAGCCATGCTTGAACAAAGAAATCTTGAAAGGATCTCTCTTTGCAATATGCTCTCTCATACCAATTATAAAGCTGTTCTCATTCCTCTGCACAAGAAAAGGGGGAAAAAAGAGCTGGTTATGGTACTGATTCCCTCCTTTCTTACTATTTCTCCCATTGGACATTCAGATTTACAAAGGACCATAAATCCTCTAGTCCAGTGTCTATATATGCTATGCTCATAACAATACATTTATTGGCTGTTTATAAATATTTCAGACTACATTTTCACTACTTCTCTTGGGAGACTGTCCCAAAATTTGGACTGTTAAGAACTTACCTTCTCAGTGGCTCTGATTGGCAGACAGATATTTAGCTAATCTGGCTATAACAGTTTAATATCTGCTCAGATCCTCTGTTGTTTTCACCTTCCTTCAGGGTGAAACAGCAGAACAGAGTGTATCCATCCTACTACATACATGGTCAGCAGTGCTTCCACACCCACCTAAGCAGGTGCTCTGATCACAAGGTTATCACGCACACTAAGTCACCTCTCCTCCTCTGATAGTTGCCATTGCTTAGAAGAGCTGATATCTTGCACTGCTTGTAGACTGAAATGCTGAATGAGAGGGACTAAATCAGACTTGCTGCTGGGAGCAGTGATTCATACTGGCAGGCAACTTTCTGCTTGGCATGTAAGAACACTGTAGGAAGGCCAAATCATGCAGCCCTCTTTTCTGACGATGCTGGGGGGGAAATGTAGCTCTTTCTTGTGGCTTTTCTAACCACCTTACAGAGGCCAGGCACTTCTGTTAGATGTTCATTGGAAGAACCAGATGCCCAAAGCATGCTACCCATTGTCAGCCTGTTAGCTTTTCCTTGACATTATCCTGTTCCAATCTATCTCAGTACATTTTATCCCTAAACTGAACCAATGTATAAGCAAGAAAAAACTGCATGAGGAACTCAGTATGAAACAGGGCTACAAGTGCATGAAGAATTTTAGTGTTCATACTGAGAATAAATGTCTCAAGAAGTCACTGAGTCTATCCTGCTTACCCAGCCAGCTTTCTAGGATGTCTGAGAACAGCAGCCCTGAGGGTTGTTGTGACAAATCTGTGGAGATTAAATTTTACATTTTAATGACTAGCCTTCCTTGGGGAACTAGAAACAATCTGATGATGCCATTATTTTCTCTTTTGGAATGGTCAACCAGCACTCCATGGGACAAAAACCGGGAACCTCTGGTTTATGTCTGCCATACAGATACTGATTTTTTTTATACTCCTCGTTGAGTTAAAACTGGACAATAATTTAATTTTGATCCCATGGGAGAGTTTGATATTTTGATATACAATACAAGATATCATAATCTGAAGTAGAATAGAATTTGACCAGTAGCTTGACTTCATTTCAGCTAATTTTGTTCATACTTCACATTTGCCTGAAGTGTTCCCATTCCCCTTCATGGTTCAGTCTCAACCAGATGAATGTCCCATGACACACTGTGACCACCAGTCTGCTACCACACTGTCTAAGCTGAACCTGCATGGGTTTAGCAATGTGTCATAGAAAATGTGCTCTGGCTGAAGAACCCACCTCAGAGGTGTATCACAGAATCACAGAATCTTAGGAGTTGGAAGGAACCTCGAAAGATCATCCAGTCCAGCCCCCCTGCCAAAGCAGGATCACCTAGACTAGGTCACGCAGGAACGTGTCCAGGCGGGTTTTGAATGTCGCCAGAGAAGGAGACTCCACAACCTCTCTGGGCAGCCTGTCCCAGTGCTCTGTCACTCTCACAGTGAAAAGGTTTTCCTCATGTTCAGGTTGAACCTCCTATGCTCCAGCTTGCACCCATTTCCCCTTGTTCTGTCATTGCACATCACTGAGAAGAGCCTGGCTCCTTCCTTCTGACACTCACCCTTTACAAATTTATAAACATTAATGAGGTTGAAATATTAAAATATTTGAAATATTACTTTCTTGAAAGTATTGAAGGGTTGTATACTTCTGGGAAATGTTTTAAGCCTGATCTCCCAAGCTATCAAATTGTGCCTGCACAGCATCACACGGGTCACACACTCCAGCAGTGAAATCTCCAGCTTTAGTAGTATTCACTGAGCAATCTGATCTAACTCTGAAGTTGGCCCTGTTTTGAGCATGAGGTTAGTCTAAATGCCCTACAGATGTCCCTTCCAACCTAATTACTCTATGGTTCTCTATGCCACTGCTGCTTTTGCTAGAAAAATCTTGAGATTTCAGCAATGTGTTATTACTTCGTGTGTATACAGCCATCCCTTTTTAAATGATGATCTCCTCACACTACTCAGCTAAAGAAAGGTAGGCATCTCTTACATCAGTGTCACAGTCGCATTTTGACTATAAAAGTGGTGCTTCACAAATGTCAGCATTGTGAATTTTTAAGCTTCCAGTCTTCTCAACATACATAAGTGAAAGAATGAAAGTCCTTCTTACTGTATTTACCATTCTCTAGAAATATGATGGGACTTTGGAAAGCGCAGAGAGCTATCTGGTACCATCTAATGTATGTATCTGTAAATACAATGGCCTTTTTTGAAACAAATAAATGATAATGTTCTGAAGGAACTGATGGCTCATTGGTTGTATGTCTGCTCCTGCAGCTGCTGTAGAGGAAGAGAAATTTTTCAACACTAAACTAAGAAATACACTGATAGCTACTTACTTGCTGAAAAAGGCTGAGTTGAATCTCTAGATCTGGTACTTCTTGGAGATGTTTATTCACAGAAATAATTAACCAATAAAACAAATAATCTAATGCAGCAAACAGAAGCCAGATGCAAAGATGAATAATTAACGGCAGAAAAAAATATTGCATGTTTTTTCTGTCCTTCCTTGTGAGGCAGAACGATGGGATTGTCACATAGTCTTCCCTTTCTTTTCTGTTAAGTGGCAGAAGATAGGGTCTTTGCTGTTGCTTCTGATGTTCATCAAATGCGATGAACTGTTTTGTGATATAAGTATTCTTAAATGTGACACTGTGAGAGCCCACAAATTTTTTGATAAATAGGCCAGTTCCAAAAGAAGCTAGAAAAATGCCCACTATAGGCAATGCTTTCTGGCCTATGTAGGGAAGTATAGTCAGCATAAAAGATATCTGGTTAGCAACTCTCTGGATTTCTTGTTTTGTGTCATTGAGCTCTTGTTTTAGTGCATCATCTGAAATTGAATAAGATGGTGTGAAGTCATGCCTTAGGAATACTATATGATTAGATAGTTCAATGGAATGCTTGGCTGCCTCATAAATCCATTTTACTGCCTCAACGTAATACTTTATCAATGCAAATTGCTCATACTCTAAATGACAGGTTATACTGTCTGCCAAAACCTTTAGGTTGCGGAAAATATTTTGGATGTTGCCGGCCACCACGACACCTGTGCCAGCAGTAATAAGAGCATCCCTGCCATTTCGCAGTCCGCAAGAAAGAAGGAAGAGGACACTAAAACAGCGCAGGTGCTTTAAGCAGGGGAGTGTGATAGAAAGTGAGATCCAAATGAATCCAGAAATCAGTAAGGGACCCGAAGGGTGGTGTGCCAGGGAGAAGTGCATGCCAAGGAAAAAGAGGAAGCTTGAGAGGAAGCCAACTGCAGAGCAAACTGCAAAAAGCTGCATCAGATGCTTCCAGCCAGGCTTCCTTTCGGATATAAAAATTCCCCATGCATTCTGGGCTATTGAGACAAATGTTCGCATTTTCTTCTGATTGTTGCTGACACTGTGATGGTTCAAACTAAAATGAAAAGAAAATAAAAATAGTGTTAGTTGCAAGGTCACACTACTGACAACAACATGCTTTTAACTGGCTGGTCAATACTTCTTCACATTGTAAAAAAGGCAGCCTCACGTGAGACCCAAATCTTCATCCCCAGTATCACACATATAAACATGGGAAGGATGATGCTAAAAGGTAGTGTATCTTTTTTTTCAAAGTACTTTAGTCCTTTTATTTTTTGTGCACTTTGATTTCTCATTTGCTATGTAGACACAGTGATTCATATGTACGTATGTGTGTGTGTGTATGTATGAGAAGGACGTAAGTCTCCCATAGCACCCAGTGCTTCCCCACAAATGCTGGCTTTGCCTCACAGGGGCACTGGGCAGGAAGAGAGGGGAATGTGGAAACTTTCCATCCATATTCCCATGCAGGGACTGCAGCTCTGCCCATGGGGAGCAGCCAGAGCAGCTGCCAGGGAGGGAAGGACGGGGGGAGCAGCACATGGACCCTGCTCAGGGATGGGGAACAAAGCTCTCCTTTTCCAGCAGGAGGAAGGTCAGTACAGAGGGAAGAAAGTGTCTCTCTGAGGCATCATTCCTTCCTTGGGTGTCTCCTGGGATAACACTGCCACATTGGTCCACATACACTTTTAATCCTAATTGCTAGTACTTGTCAGCGTCTCTCCTGCCTACCAGCATGCTCGTACTGTATATTACAGAGTATTTCTGTGAGATGCAATTCAGTTTGACAGGAGATAGGCCAGTGCTCACATCTTTCCTTCCTTTTTTTTACAATATACTATTTATAGTGCAATTTGTCCAAAGATGCAAGATCAATTTATATGCATATTAGCCTTTTAACATGCAAGACAAATGAAAGACTAATTAAATAAAATAAACTGTTGCAATTTTGTCTTATAATGGGAAACAGTTGTCTTCGCAAATACATCCTGAAGATATTACTTTGTCTTTTGTTTAGCCTGAACACAGCAGGTAGCCAGGAACTAAACTATTATTGTGTATGCATGCTGTATTTTACTGCCATTTGATTTTATGAATTCTGCTAACATTCACTGCACCATTTTCCCCTTCCTCTCATTGTGTTTAGTTATTAGTTATGCCATTATTGACTTTGCATGCAACAGGAGCTGAGAGTGATCAGAGCAGGCATCTGATCCCAACTGGGGCCTTCTTGGACTGCTGTGCTTGGTGTGCTGCTTTTCCTTGGCCTCAATTGAGCCTGATCCTTCTTAGTGCTGAGGACTATCTTGAAAGATACTGAGTGTTTTCGGTGCTTAACTGCTTCAGCAGGGATTGACAGTGGGCAATAGCTCTCAGCGTGGGCTCCATCCCTGGCACTATCACCCTGCTTGGGAAAGCTGAGGAAATTGCTTCCCTCCAGGGCCTGGGTGAACTTAGCTGTAAAAGGAGTACAGCAGCAATTAGCAGCTGCTTCACAGGAGCAAAATTAGTTAATTAATGTTCCCGAAGTATGTAGAAGTTGCTATGTGTTTGAGAAAGAGGTGCAAGAGAAATGGGAAGGAGAGATAGCACACAAACCACAGAACTCCAGCTGTCCTCTGCTTATGTGGATGGTCTGCTTTGCCTTCTTCTGAACTAGAAATTAACAAGGAGTTTTTAGGAAACATAATTAAAAGGGGATGTTTATAATCCTGGAGCCAAGCAGAACCAGCAAACTGCCAGCGAATCCTGAACTTCCTAGATCAGATCCTTAAACAGTGCTTTGCAGCACATCTTTGCAGATATAAGAAAAATTACCCAGTACAGTGAATAGATCTGGGGTTCTGTTCTTGATTTAATAAGCCATAAAATAATCAAATGCAAAAAAGATAGCATTTATGTAATATGATACAAAAAACATCCATGTGAGAAAATAGCACTCTCTGAGTTTTCTTTTGCACTGATTTCACAGCTGTTCTCAAGCGCAGATGAGATGTCTTTGTGTGTTTTTATATATGGGTATGGTGTATTCCTGTTAATGTTTATAAGTATTTGGTAAATAGCTGTAATATGTGATTGAAAGTTTGGTATGACTGCATGTAAGAACTGGAGAGAGAGTCAAGGATGAAGTCTTAGAATTTACTTCTGAACCAGGAGGCTGGAGACCTGCAAAATGTGGGCAGAACATAAAAATAATCAAAAAGTCTCATTTACTGGGCAGATTCAATGCTGCTACATGAGATCATTGCACTGCTCAGCACATATGTGACAGGTTTGTCCCTAACCTGAATGAACTCAGAGTTTTAAGGTAGGAAAGGCATCGTAAGGAGCCACTGAATATTGGAACCTGTGGCCCAGGTATCTCTGTGTGATTACTGAAGGTTGGGAAGAGAGCATCCCCCTCCCCCGCACAGCTCATCTCTAGCTCAGCTACCGCTGAGGACGAGTCAGGCTCACAGCATGCACCTCCGTGGCTTCTCTGACACCTCTGTTTTCCCCCATAAGACATCAGCAACAGACATAGATATTCAGCACAGGAGAATCACGCAAAGGATGAAAACTTTAAACCTAAAATAGTGGAGGCTGAAAATTCTTCTATCAGCAGGCACATAAACAGCTGTGAATGCTTGGGAAGGGAAAATAACACTCTGCCTCAGAGGCAGAAATAAATCTTTGGCTTGACTAAAGAGAGGCTAATTCAGTGCTTGAAGAAATAGTAGACCTTGTGAGCTTTCTGGAATGATTCCTTTTGAAAATATATATTACCAAAGTTCTCCCAAAGCTGTAGGTGAAGACATGAATTCTAACAGGAAGCTCACAAGAAAAAAAACCTTCATTTCAATTGCAGTCTGCAGCAAAGTGTTTTTTCTTCTGTACTATAGCATGACCTAATGTGAAGGCTGCTACCATTATTTGTGTAGCATAAGGAAAGACCTATTCTGGGAAAGCAGTTTCTTGCTATTTAAGTGCCGATATCTTTCCGCCACAGTTTCTTGTGATGTACACCACAGAGGGGAGCTGGAGACTCTTGAGCTCTAGCTCTGCCTTTGAACCTGATTTTTCTGTAGGGTCCAAGGGAACCTCTCTATGCCTTAGTTTTCCTCTCTAGGAAATACTTACTCAGATCTGGAAGCTTGACATTCATCTACCATATGGCATGCTGGCAGAAGCAATTATGAGAAAACATTCTCAAAAGGAGCCTCTCCAGCAAGAAGTTTGGGCCATACTTCTTAAAGCTTGTGATGTAGTGAAATTAATGTAATACTTTTTAAAGGTATTTTTCAGGTTTCATTTTTAAGAGGAAAATTGTAAAGATTTTTTAAGATCCTGCTTATAATACTTCAGATATTGCCCAGTTTTGTAGTAAGTAGAGGGTAAGTACATAGCATGAAGAGTCCCTAGAAAATATCTCTCCAGTTCAGTCACGAGACATGTGCTAGAGCTATATAATTTTTATACAATGTGTGTTCACATCATGTATGATTTCTTCCCTGCTTGCTGTGGAGACCCCTCCATATTCACTGTCCAAGAAGTTATGGCCATCTTCACTACCAATTTGGTCCTGTCCCCCATATTTGATGATGGCTTGCTAGAGAGGAGAGGAGAGGAGAGGAGAGGAGAGTGTAGTTCAGTTGGAAGGGAGGTACAACTATCATCTAGTCCAATTGTGATAGATCAAAATTTCTTATATTTGCAGGCAATATTTCTGAAACTTTCTCTACCCAGGCTACTGCTTGCTTAGAAGTGATCACCAGGCCTACATAGATAGTATATGGATTAGCCACCCATGCAAACTCTTTGCCAATTTTTAATACAATGGAAGAAACAGATGTCTCCCAAAAACATACAGTGAGAAAAAGAATGAGATTTAATAAATAATTAGCTTTATTAGTAGAGACACAGCTGATTTGGGAAGGAGTGACAAATAGAATCAGATCTTTAAGCCTACTTTTTGTTTTGACACAGACCTAACTCAGCAAAGCCTGGGTGCTACGAGTCCCATGGAGTTAGGACTGGTTAGTGCCACTCAGTTTTTGTGCCCTCACGCAAAGTCTGACATGACTTTTCTCTGTGCAGCACTGTTGCCTGAGCTGATCTCAGAAGGAACATTGCAGTTTGGCAGGCCCTTTACCCTGCACAGTGCACAGGATCTTCATACATAAAAATAAAGTCCTATTAAGAGAGACATTAAGTTAAACAGGAAACTTACATCCCATTGATGCTAAAGCTTCACCTACACATTGATCTTTGCCTTATAGATCCTGTTTGGATTTTATACAGGAACTAAGGAAGAGAAAGCACACAATAAGAATATAAGAACAAATATTTCCTTTTTTGGCAGTTTCAGCAGTCTTTTCTCCTAGCCTGGATCAGTTACACTGAAATGTAAGAGAAATACTTCCTTTTTTTGGTTACCATCAAAAAATACAATGCTGAACTATGGTTTAATAAGAGGCAAAAATACAGGAGGGAGCCCCACATTATTTCCTTCCATCAATTCAGAGCATTGAGGAAAGACATAAAAGCCCAACCAAAAATCCAGCAGTGTTACTGTAACTATCCCCATGGCTTTGTTGAGAGCCCTGTCATTTCTCACATTCACATTCTTTGCTTTTAACTTCAGGGGGAAAGAGAGTAAATGGTACTAAACACAACAACCACAGGCAAAGACGAAATATTTAATCAAATGTGTGCCAACAGGAACTTCAAATACTAAACAACACAGCAATGCAATTAAAAGAACAATTTATACACATGCAAAACCAAACCAAGAAAAATAACAACTAATAAAGATCTCTTTCTCCTCATGTATTTAAAATATATGACTCAAGAAAATTCTGAGCATTGCAAGATGTCAGTCTTTAGGATGACACAAATTGGTTAAATGTCATCTAATATCAGATGTCTGTAGCATAGTGTCCAAATCCAAGCTATCTGTCTTTATATCAGTGAGGAGAAAAGGGCAGTTACCCATAGCCATACTTCAGATCTGTCTTAGAAGTCCACCCTTGTGGGAGATGGATTGCATCCTATGCTTTTTCTCTATCTTGACTATGAAGAGAGAGTCTGGGTTACTCAGAGCTATCCAAAGTCAGAGACGAACCTCTCCCTGTATTTCTCAACTGCAAGCACAGGTTATATTTGATTGAGCTGGGCACTCAGCAGGACACAGAAAATGTGTCATGGACAGCCATAGGAACGGGACAGCTATGGAAGAAAGATGGAACGAGAAATCAAATTTTCTCACTTACAATGCTATGGGCCATGTTACATTTAGAAGCTCTGACGCAGCATACCCACAGACATATGCTTCCCTTAAAGCACAGTAAGAAATGGAGGCACGGTTTGGGAAACCCAAATGGTAGTTAGCCTAGTGGCAAAAACAACTGTACAAACCACAGAAAATTCCAATATAAAGGATGAAAGGAAACATGAGAGACTACATAGACTCTTCTCCTACACATTACATCACTATACATAGTTTTGGAAGAACTTATCTCTAAATTGTTTCATGAACTTCAGGAACAGTAAGGTGAAAACAATTAACTTCAAGCAAGTCTTTTTACCTTAGAACAGCTAACTCAGTGCTATCCACAATTCCTTAATATTAACCCTAAAATGTTACTTACAGGCCTTCCTGTGAAGCGCATGAAGGATCTTCACAGTGCTGTCTCTTGATTTTGGTGAGGAACTGAGATGGGCACTAGTAAAAAATTTTGCATGAGTAATTTGTTTCCCACACCCTCCCTCAATGAGTCAGACACACTAGAATTTTGAAATTGTTCTGGTTTTGACAAAGATTCATGAGGAAGTAACTTATGCACAAGACCAAAATAGTATACAATTTGCTAGTGCCACTTTTCACTTTTTTTCTGGCAGAATAATAGATATCAGCAAATGATTTCTGGGCCCAGATTTGAAAGACTTAAATTTATGTTGAATAATGTCTTAGGTCTAGAACATCTAAGCTATTTTGGTGCTTCCCATTGAAACTAGCAGCAATTCAGTACCTTTGAAACTCTAATAATTTTTACTCTACAAATGTTCCTTCTGAGATCTGTGTAAATATTTCTGTAGTCAATCTGTCAGAATATGGTCCTTATAATGGTACCCACCTTAAATATTTAACAAAGACACTCAAATTACGTACAACAAGTCCTTGGTTAATAAAGGTAATTGATATACAGCATGGTAGAGCTGCTATTCAAAGGGATTTTGTCAGGCCGCAGAAATGGATTGACAATAATCTCATGAAGAACCCCAGAGGAAAATGGAAAATTCCCAGAGGAATAGCCCCAGGCGCCAGTACAGGCTGGAGCTCCCTGGCTGGGAAGCAGATTTGCTAAAAGAGATCTGGATCACTTCGTGGAAAACAAGCTGAACATAAGCCAGTGATGCGCTCTCGCAGCAGAGAAGGCCAATGACATCCTGACCTCATTAGCAAGAGTCTTGCCCACAAGTCAGGGAAGTGATTCTTCCCCTTGACTCAGCACTGGCGAGACCTCATGTGGAGTGCTGCGTCCAGTGAAGAAGTTCCAGTACAAGAGAGCAACATGATCTAGCTAGACCTGCTTTGAGTGAGGAATTGAACTAGATAGCTCCCAGGAGTCCCTTCCAACCTAAATTATTGTATTTTTCACCAGGTGCCTTACCCATCAAGACTGAGATATTAAATCAGTTTAAACTTGCCTCTGATCTCTACTGCACAGTAGAGATGTGACATGTTCATATTCTACATTTACTCTAGATAAGTTTCATGAATATTATACACCTATCAAAAATAAAACATTCTACCTCAGCAATAAAAAAATCCACATCACAACAAAATTTTATTTTAGTAGCTTTGAGATCCTGAAGAAAGGCCGAAATCAGTGTGTCTTCCATGAGTTTATCTGCATAAAGGACTGCAGAAAAACTTAGGAACTAATGTTGGCATGTTAAATACCCTACAGCATTTGTAACTTGAATGTGCTGACATACGATCTCCTGTTTTTGCAAGACAGTAGTTTTCCTGCAGAGAAATGAAATGCTTATTAATTGGATGTGTTAAATTAATTTGCTTCTTGGTTATGGTACTGAGAAAAAAATAGTGAGAAATGTTAATTTGTGTTCAAACATGAAAAGAGCTGAAAATCTGGGAGAGATTTCATTGTCACGGAGATACAGGAGCACAACACACAACAGAGACTTTTGATAACATCTGATTCATTCAGTAGCCAAGTGAGATCATATTTCTTACAACTTTCTTGAAAATACATAAGAATTTTTGTTATTTAACTTTGGCACTTAAAATTTAATTCAAATAAACTATTGGTTTCTGCAGACACTACAGCTTTTATGCATATTTGTGTGTACTGGAGAGAAAGAAGATCCTTCCGGACACTCATCCGCTCCACTTGAAATGGGTCACATGGACCATACTAATTGTTGGATGGATCCGTTGAACCAGTCAGTCCTTTCATTCAGTTGTCATCAGGGCCATCTGATAAAGAGGACTACAGATTTACTTTAAAGGAAAACAAAGGTTGATACGCTGTTTTACAAGGACAAGAGCAACAGAAAGAGCAAGAGGAATCTTACACACAATCTACTAAGCATCTATGACACATTTCTAATAACATCCTCTACACACTTTCTTTTAGACCACTTTCAGAACTAACTTGCAATTATGTTTTTACTGTTTATGTTTAAACTCCCAGATCACGAGGATGGAGCCAGGCTCTTCTCGGTGACAAACAATGATAGGACAAGAGGTAATGGGCACAAGCTGGAACACAGGAGGTTCCACTTAAATTTGAGAAGAAACTTCTTCTCAGTGAGGGTGACAGAGCACTGGAACAGGCTGCCCAGAGAGGTTGTGGAGTCTCCTTCTCTGGAGACATTCAAAACCCACCTGGACGCCTTCCTGTGCAACCTCATCTAGGTGTTCCTGCTCCGGCAGGGGGATTGGACTAGATGATCTTTTGAGGTCCCTTCCAATCCCTAACGTTCTGTGATTCTGTGATTCTGTGATCTATTTTTGAAATAAAATGTATCCATTGATTTTCTCAGAAATGTCATAGGTGGTTAGGTCTATGGCAGAGATGTTACCAGTACACCTAGGGAATTCTAAATTGGAGACTAACTCTTGTTTAGACTCTGATATCAAAGATCCAGGGCTGTACATCAGGCTCAGTTCTGTCCTCAGTCTCTTTACAAAGAGAGTCCAGTCCAATCAGCAACTACTGAAGTGCTGGCATTATCTGTTTGCCCTTGGTTGAAATGTCCTTGCATATAATTTTCCAGACAGCTGGTTCATCCAGCTGATAGCACTGAAGTAGCAGGTCTCACTAGCTCACCATAAGACCAGATTTCCCCTTCACAGAACAGCCACATGCTGCTGTTTCAAAAGCAGCTACTGAATAAGTTCTGAAAGCTGCCAAGCCATAAGATGAACATAGCATAATGTTCACAGCACCTAAATTATGCATAATATAAGGGTATAATTAGATACAGTGGATCATCTATAACTGAAGAAAGACTCTATTCATTATAGTATGAATGATTAAAATGATCTTTTAGTAGAGCATATCCTTCATAGTATTATATTGGGAAAAAATCTGTCAAGTATTTCAGGTAAGTGCATATTGAGTCACACCAAGTCTCCATCTTGCCCAGCATCTCAGCCTTGACAGCAGCATGCAGCAGATGTTTACAGAATCACAAAATAGTGATTCTGGACATGGTCTAGATGATTCTGCTTGTGGTGGGGGAGGTTGGACCAGGTGACCTCCAGAGGTCTCTTCAAACCACAACCATCCTGTGATTTTGTGACATTTGAGATCCCTGTTGGTATTTTTCTCCAGCCTCTGAGGCCACTCCAAACAGCAGCACAGTCATCCGGTGTATCAGCCACTCCTCTCATTTTTGTATCGTCTGCAGACTTGCTGAGGGTGAACTCATCCCAGGTCATTAATGAAGTTATTATATAGTATTGGGTCCAGTATCAACCCCTGGGACACACCACTAGTGAACTTTGTCCAGATCGGCTTTGTGCTGCTGATTAGAATCTCCTGAGACCAACAGTTTGGCCAGTTTTCAACCTACCTCATTCTTTATTTATCTAACTCATACTTTGTCAGCTCATCTATGAGGATGTTATGAGTGACAGTGTTAAAGCCTTTCTGAAGTTGAAGTAAACAGCATCCTTTGCTCTCATCCACCAAGCCAGTCACACCTTTGTAGGCTGTCAGGTAGGGGAAGCATGTCTTCCCTTTTGTAAATCCATGTTGAATACTCCCTGCAAATGGTTTCCAGGATTAGTTGCTCCATCACTTTTCCAGGAATCAAGGTGAGGCTGACCAGACTGTAGTTCCCTGGATCCTCCTTCTTGCCCTTCTTGAAGACAGGAGTAACATTTACTTCCCTCCAGTCCTCAGGAACTTCTGCCGGGTGCCATCACCTTTCAAAGATAATCAAAGGTGACCTTACAGTGACATCAGCCAGTCCCATCAGCACCCATAGATGCCTCCTATCAGTTTTCATGGACTTTGTTTAAATCGTTCCGTGATCTGATCGTCTTCCACCAAGGGTAAGTCTTCCTTGTTTCAGACTTGCCCTCTGGTTTCAGAGGCTTGGGTTTCCTGAAGGCTGCTCTTCATAGTTAAGGCAAAGCTGAAGGTGACATTGATTACTTTGGACTTTTCCGTGTCCTTTGTGACCAGGACCCCTACTGCACTTAGCAGTGGACCTACATTTCCCCATGTCTTTCCTTTGCTGCTGATAGACTTGTAGAAGCTCTTCGTGCTGCCTTTGCCTGCCTCACCTGATTAGGGTCCAGGTGGGCTTTGGTTTTCCTACCCAAATCAGTCAGTGTCTGTACATTTTTCCTAGGCCCTTGTCCCTGCTTCCATGTCCTCTATGGTTCTCTTTTATGTCTGAGCTTTGTGAGTAGCTCCTTGCTCATCCATGCTGTCCTCCTTCTGCCTTTACTTGACTTAGTTGGGATGAACCATTCTTGAGCTTCAAGTAGGTGATTTTTGAATATCAGCCAGCAATCCTGGCCCCTCTTCTATCCTGTGCCATATCCCATGGGGTTCTTATAAGATCTCTGAAGAGACCTAAGTCTTTCTAAACATCCACTAAGCATTCACTGCTAATAATTTTCTTCATTTCTGCATGCAGTCTAGAGAAGGCACTGCTTTCCTCATCTGGGATGCTGTCTCTCTTCTAGTCATATTTTATACAGTGAAATAAAACAGTTTATAGGCACAAGTTTTATCTCTTGGCCATGGAAATTTTGCAGCACTTCATTATCCCTTTGGGGCTCCATGAAGAAAAGAGGCTCCCATGACACCATTACAAGCAGTGGGAGTGTTCAAGAGGACTTCTCTTCCATTACCAGCCAGTTACAGTACAGAAAGCTCATTCATAATAACCCAAATGCTGGTCAGCTCAGCAGCTTTTAGCCAAAGAACTGAGCCCAAAGAGGAGGGTGGAAGGAAGGAATTTTTGCATCCACTTGGGCTATACATGAGAAAGAAAGTAGTCTGTGGTCATCTGGGTGGAATAACTTTTTTCATTCTTTACATTTTCAAGAACAAGAAATTTTGGGCAGTCTTTACTCTTACTTGCCAATTTGAATCTAATCCTGTTAGTGACTGGCATCAGTGCTCCTAGCGTCTCCCAGAGAACCACATAAACCTGTGAAGTACATGCAGACCGTCCAGAAATCAGTCCTACAGCCTGAAAAGTGCCCTAACATTTCAATGACTTAAGGCCATAGCTCTCTTCAGTGATACCTCATGCTGATAAAGAGTCTCAGATGGTTTTCCTGGGTCACAAACCACAGACCAAACCTCAGTTGAGAGAGTATCTTCACTAGCAAATGGCAGCTGCTGCAGTTGCTTGGTTCCTGGACTTCCCTGCTGATGTTGTCCAGTACTGGCCACTGTGAAATGGGAGGAACTGACAGTTTACTGATTTGAACAATAGTATGGTGATGGCTGTTTGTTTTCTCGTCTGCTCTTTCTGCCGGTGCTGTGTAGATCCTTCTGTCTGCACTAAAGAGTGAGGATGGTTTCAGAATTAGTGCATTTCTGACTTCTTTTCCCATTCTTCTTCTTAATCCCTGGAGAACGACTAGCAAAATTTTCTTGCACATAAAAAGTACTAAAAATGTCACTGCTCAAGATCCTACTGTTCTGGCACTTCCTTAATGTTTCCACTGATAATGATGCTGTGATTAACACAGTTTTGATAACGCTGTGCTTCTACTATTGTAACATGCAAGCTGGATGCATATTTCTTTGGGATGCTGAAGGTTGCTTCTTTTTGTGACGGATCTATGTGCTGCAAAAACAAAGCAAGTTCAGAGCGGTGAAGACAGTGTGGTAGTGAAATTACTCAATATTCAGCTCTACTTCTGCCTAAGGAAGACCATCCAGCAATTTGTAGTCCTTTCTTGCGGCTGGCTTCCAGAGAGCCAGGAAAGAAACAAAGATCAGCATTTGTAAATATTTCTGCTCTTGTTTTTGAGTCATGTTTTTAATTACTGTTTCTGTTTTACTGCTACAGCAGAAATTTAGATTAAAATAAGACAATTACATTTTCTTTTCTAAATATTCAAGGAAATGAAATAATGACAGTGGATCATTACTCACAGTGAGCAGAGCTCCACCGGATAAGCAGTATGTCTGGAGCCAGTGACACAACAGCTATGAGTAAATGGGTTTCAGAATGAACCAGGATTGCAGAAACTCACTTCCGATGGGCTCCAGTGAAAAATCTGATCCAAATACTGCTGAGCTTGGGTAAAGCTTGTATCTGATCTTGGTACCTGAAGCAAATCTTTCTATGATACAAAGGTAGTGTTTCAGTCGCTGTGAAAACGTTAACTTGTAAAGAACTATTCCTGTTATTTGAGCTGGGGGAGGTTCCTAACACCCTCCAGGAAAGCAGTTTAACAGAGAATTTTCAACTGAATGATCATCATTGGTGGCCACATAAGTGCTCCTCACTTGGTCCCAGGAAAATGAGATCCTGATACCCCTCTATGGAGTCTCAATTGAGTGCCCAATAGATATCATGAAGTGACTGCTCAACGCATAGATTTGTCACATCCTTCTTTTAATGAAAGCTGGAAATGCCACTCTTCGCTGTTGTCACTTACCTTGTTTATGTTTCATAACCTCTTCTGTGTTGGAGATGTCACTCCCAACAAATTATGCAGCCAGCTACAGCTGCTACCTCCAACTGGAGAGAGAATAGGCATTTTAAATGAAACATAAAATCAATGTTTAAAAAAGCACCAGTAGCAGTTTCACAGCTATAATGAGGAGCTGCACCTGCCCAACTATCTCTACTAAAAAGGAAGATGCAGCCTGTGTGAGATCCTGGGTTAAGGAGACTGTAATAACAACCTTATTTGGAAATAAATGCTTGCTGGGTTATGGCTGCCTGTGGGATTCCTGCCTGAACTGTGGGCAGATTCATGGAAACATGCTTTTGAGCTGGAGCTTCCCCTGGTGCAGTCATGCATCTAGTTTTGGACTCATCTGAGTCCCCGGCACGAGCATTCCCAGCCTCCTTACAGTCATGTGCCCAACCACTCGTGTATTCCTGCTTTAACGCCTTTCAAAATCATGTTTCTTAGAAAAAGTCAATTAGCAGAAAGAACTTAAAATAAGTGGTATCACTTTGGCACTGTTAAAGTAGCTACATATTGCACAAGAGGTTTTTCCAGAAAGTCAGGGAGAGGAAGTAATCTCTGCTGAGCTGTAATGATGGGGAGAGAGCAAGGCAGGTTCTCAGACTGAAGTTGCTGTGTAAGCTCCTGCTTAGCTAGGGGACACCTGGGGTGTCACAAAGCACATTTTCCAGAATTGAATTTGAGATCACTTTCATCAGCCTAAAGTAAACCCCAAACTGATATTTCTTTTTTTTTTTCCTTTGTGTTTTCCACTTATTTTTCACCCAATACACTATCATCTTTTTCACCAAAGGGCAATACATGTCAGACAAAAGAACTGGCTCTTTTAAATGACTCTAAGGAAATTAAAAACAAATAGGATGCACCACAAAAGCCTTTTGTGCCAGTCAGTTATATTGTGATAAAATACCAAACTACTCCAATCTGATTTTTCCACAATATATGCTATTCCAGACAACAGAAGTCAGCATTGCTCCAGTGAAGGCACCCATACAGCAAAGACTGCCAAAGTGATAAAGGAAGGTTATATGGAAAAAAGAGAAAAACGTAATAACAGCAGTTGTTGGACCATATCTTACCAGGAAATCTGATACATTACTAATAAATTCTTTACTGTATGCTTTAAAAAGAATCAGTGAGATAGGAAAAGAAATAATGTAGCCAAGAAACAGCAACTGGATAACAATCTTTGCTTAGAATAATGTAAGTAGAATTTATAATGGATCTATCAAAGCATCTGGCAATATTGCTATAAAACAGCTCTGGCATTTCCATCTTTACCCCTCAGTTACTTTGAAGGAGTTTATAACTTTGCTAACTTGCAATTAAGTATTATTTTCCAGTCTTGGATATTTGAGTTTTGTTAATGACCAATAAGAAAGTTCCTTCTGAAAAAAAAAAAGAAATAAATAAAATAAAATAATTAATTAAGAAAGTAAGAAATAATAAAAAGAAAGAAATAAGTAAGAAAGTAAGTCAGCCTAAGGCTTACAAGACAACACTTGTCACTATTCTTTCCAAAGACTTTCCTTGTTTTTTCTGCTTCTGACCAAAGATGGAATTATCAGTTTTCTGTTTTCTGAGTCTCACATGGTTTAGTTAAAGAGTGGCTTCTTTAAATAAAAAAAAAAGGGACTGGAAGGAAGTGCTTGGTGCAATAAAGTTAGTTCTTGTGCACAATGAGTATATGATACTAAAATCAGTATAGAAATAGAGTGTTTTGAGGAAGAACTGGTAAAACAAAATGGAAGGCACAGAATGAAACCCACAAAGCATTATAAACCAAACCTCAACATTTACAAGTTTCTTGAGTTATGGAAATAGTTAGAATTTCACTAAACATTAATATGTAGTGTTATGGTTTCCCATCTGTCCTGCAACTTTACAGGACATGCCATCTTCCCAGACAGCCAGAGCCTATATCAGCTACAAAAATATGAACTCTCTAGCCATTAAACAATTATCAGCATAGTTCATCTCCTCAGAGGTATAAAACCAATGAAGGTTTGAGCCTGAACTACTCAGGAACTGAGAATATGCACTACCCAGCAGTTCCACCAGTCAATTAGGACAAAAAGCTGTAGTTTAATGCTTCTGAATGGATGTGGAAAAGGATAGCGGTGCCTTCATTATAGCAAGAAGAAGAGAGCGGAAAGACATAGATAGGACAAGAAAGGGAGTGATCAGCACATATATATATGATCCTAAAAGTTAACTTTGACCTTCCCTGTAACAATCCTCCTCTGCAGGCAGGGTTTTGGGAGCCACTGCAAGGAGGAGGACTCACAAATAGCACCACCATTAAAATGATGCTCACGTTTCTGTCTCAGCAGTGCCCCAAGTGGCAGGACATCCCAGGGCACAGAGAGGAGACCAATATGAGCAGAACTATCCTGGGAAGGAGCTGCAATAAAAATTATGACAAAGTGAGATGGGAAAGGTTAATATCAGGCTACTATAACTTCTGCAGTGGATTTTCTTGTTTGGTTGGTTGGTTTGTCTGACTGGAGTCTAATTATTCTTTATGAAAACAAGCAAAGAGAGAAGGCATACTTTCTATCAACTGGAAATTGCAGTTCATGACAGTTCTGGTCAGAAGGAAGATGATAACTCAAAAATGGAGAAGTTAAATATTTCTTTATAAGTAATGTTACAACATCAGTAAAAAGTTCCCAGTGATAAAAACTGAAAGGTAGGATGCCACTTTTTCTTTGACTTACCCAAAGATTTTTTGAATCCAAAATTCACTAATAAAGTCACAAGATTAGCTGTATGAATTTTTCAGAGAAATATGGTGTAGTGCAAAAGTAAAAGAAAAACTTTTTCTTATTCACGATAGTAAACACAGGACAATACTGCTAGTTGGCTGTAAAGAAGGAGCATAGAAGAAATCTTCTGTGGTTATATCAGTTTTTGGTATCTTAATCCAATTAATTAGTAGTTTTGAAATAAGTCTGGTACAATGATTGCAGTAATTAATTATTTAAGTTGCTATAGGTAAGGACTTTTAGCATACATCTAATGAAGAGAAACATGAAAAACCCCAAAACTAAATGTAAAAGTAGGTGATTCATAAGAAAAATAGTTTCTGTTCTAGCAGATTTACTTCCTTCTGAATTGCTATTGAAAGCAACATTCAGGCTTCCACTGTATTATCCTTTCTTCAGTAATCACAACTTTGATTAGCAACATTTGTGCTTTGTTAGGAAGAAAACAGCTAGTCAGCCATTTCCTTTCCTGCAATCAAGCAAAGATTGTGTTCAAGAAGAGATAAGCCACTTTGGAACTACAAAACATTTTGTCAATATGGGAAATTTGGGGAAAACAGATTTTATGATCAGCCAACTGGTTGCAGCATGAACGATTTCATAGATAATAGGGCTTTTGACAGAAAACAGTGGGGTAAGGAGGCTTTAAGGAAGACAAATTTCCAGTTGAAGTTAGTCAGCCAGAACCTGAGTTTTTCTCCAAGTATTCAGACAATACAGATCATATCCAGTCCAAGAGGAAGGCCCTGAACCCAGACTCCAGTATCAACACAGGCTGGGGAATGAAGGGATTGAGAGTAACCCTGTGGAAAAGAACGTCGGGTTGTTGGTCATTGTAAAACTCAACATCAGCCAGCAATGTGCACTTGCAGCCCAGAAGGCCAACCGCATCCTGGGCTTCATCAAAAGAAGCGTGGCCAGCATGGTTATGGGAGTGATTCTGCCCCGCTACTCTGCTTTCATGAGACCCCACGTGGAGTACTGCGTCCAGCTTTGGAGTCCTCAGCACAATGAAAGACATGGACCTGTTGGAACAAGTCCAGAGGAGAGCCACAGAAATGAGGCTAGAATGCCTCTCACAAGGAAAGGCTGAGACACCTGGGGTGGTTAGCCTGAAGAAGTCTCCAGTGAGACCTTCTTGTAGCCTTTCAATAGTTAAAGAGGGCTTATAAGAAAGATGAGGACAAATTCTTTAGCTAGGCCTGTTGTGATAGGACAAGGGGTAAACGTTTTAAAAGAAAAAAGGGTAGATTTAGACTAGATATAAGAAAGAATTTTTTCACAGTAATGAGGATGGTATAACACTGGAACAGGTTGCCCAGTGAGGTGGTAGATGCCCATCCCTGGAAACATTAAGCTCAGGTTGAATGAGACTGTGATCAACCGCGTCCCGCCTGGACACATTCCTGTGTGACCTAGTCTAGGTGATCCTGCTCTGGCACTGAGGTTGGACTCGATGATCTTTCGAGGTTCCTTCCAACTCCTAATATTCTGTGATTCTGTGATCTAGTTGAACTCCTTGTTCATTGCTGAGGGGTTGGACTAGATGACCTTTAAAGGTCCCTTCCAACCCGAATTTGTGTATGATTCTCTGATTCTATATGCCAGCACTGGGAATATATGGTATATAATTTATTTTAACTGAGCTTTATATGAAAGGTAGTTGCCTTGAGAAAACATTTGTGTTGAACTGTAATTACTAATGGGTTGAATTACACTGTGATGAAAGAGCTTGATAATAGCCATGACACTAGTAAGGACTGTTTGGAGGCATCAGCCAAACCTTCTGGAAGCTGGACAGGGAGAGAGCCTGAGACTGGTTCCTCCCCTGTCAGGACCTGCGGCAATAGAGAAGTACTTTGCAAAGAGACTTGGGCTGGGATATCCTCAAAATCTGAAACATCAATTATGTTATATTTAAAAGCTCTACAATATGATAATTAAAATCAATAATTCTTTCTGAAAAACTTTATCCTAGCTGACAAATGCCCTATTGTGTACTTTTCAATGATCCCAAATTAAATATCAGTGCTATGACAGAATTACTGTATTTTCCTTGCTTCTGGCACACTATAAATGTTCAAGTCAGTTGTATAGGAATAAAGGAAGATGCTTAATACACTGTAATTACTTTTCCTTTTTTCTGATTTACCAGTTCTTGATATATCTTCCTCTCTCATCACAATTATACTGAAAGCTTTTGTTCTATTTTCTTTATCTTTTCTATGGAGATTGTTTAAATATTAATGAGGTGAAATACCTGTAAGGGGAAATGCAACCAAGTCTTCTCAGTAAAATTCAGTGCTATAAGGAATAAGAAGAGTGAAGCACCTCTTCATCTGGTTGTATGTGCTGAATGCCAACGTGATAGACATTACCAACAGCACTTGGCACAGGCAGTTCCCTAAGGTGCATCTGGCTGGACAGATCTGGTCTTCCATGGCAAAAGATTCCATTGCACTTCCTATCCAAAATCAGGGTTACTCAGCGAGTGCCCTGTGGCTTGCTGGTGATCCTTCACCCTAACTTGATCGCAAAACATGCTCTCAGACTACTCTAAACTGATTTAAAAAACTCTTTGCAGGCCTAAATGCATGCAGCTGGCCAGGATGTGTTCTGCCCACACCTCAAGCTTAAATAATATCTTTAATATAGCTGTAATAATTTTTTTTTTTTTGCACAATATTATAATTTTGTTTATCTAAATCTAAGGACATAATTTATTTACTTCCTTTTCTTTAAACTGCTAACCAATACTTAGAAGGCCATACAAAATGATGCGTGTATTTTTCCCCTCAAAGTTTAAGTTCCTTTATTTAAACACGTTGAAATAAATGGCTTTAGTGATACAAATACATCACAATAAAACCAGTTATTAGCCTGTGTGGCAAAAAAGAATGGGACTTGTTTCACAAACTCAAAATTATTGTGTGTATTTTATTTTGTTTTTGTTTTTAATTAAAACTCTAGTACTGTATCTTTTGTGTTTGTGGTAATTATTCTGAACTTTGTATCCCAAAGGAGAAACGTGTAAATAGTTCACTCTTTTGAGGCTATTTATTCCTGCCATTAGCTCAGGAAATGTGTTTTTCAAGCTCTGCATTAGTTTAGCCAACTAGTGACAAAAGTAGTCATTTGTGTTAACACAAGCAGAGCAGAGTTAAGCAACAGAATAGACTACATTTCTGAGTAACATAGTATGATCGTCTGAGGAAACACTAATTGTACAAAATGTTTTGTCTTAAGTGTAGTTTTTATTATTCATGTGCTAGTTGTCAGTGTAGATGGAGAATGGTTTATAAATCATTGACAGCTGTCACTGGAAACATTTATCTTTTGAGAGCTTTTCAATTTGTCCTGCAGCACTTGAAGTCAATGTGAAAACTGTTCTTGACTTACACTGTAATAAACAGGGGGATTTAGGTATTATGCAAACATACATTGTGCAACCTGCTTTGGATTTGACAGATCCACTGCAAACTCAGCCCAGAAAGGCGGCTGAGGCTGTGCCCTGAGCTAGTGAGGCTGCAGCACAAGCAGCGATGCCGAGTGCCACCTACCAGCCAGCACAGGGGAAATAACCTAGTGATCCTTCACCAGCACAAATGCAACTGGTAGACCAGCATGGCACAGCCATTCATCAGCTACAGAATCACTGGTTTGGAGAAGTGGGGGCCTGGATAAAGCCACATTCATCTGAGATAGAAACTCTGAAGTCAGTCCAAGTCTATCAACTTGCAGACAATACGCTGTGGGGGTAAAAGTTATGGTACAAGACAATTTGCACTGTTTGGGTTAAATGGAGAATGCAGGGCAGACCTGGATCCCAGCTGTGGGACTCAGGACAGCAATACCTGCCGCCTGCTGAGCCACCTCTGCTGCAAAACCCATGACAACACCCTGACCGCCCTGTGGCGCCAGCCCATGCCTGTGTCCTGTGGCAGTCAGCTGTCTGCATTTGCAACCCATTAACCACTGGGCCTGACCACCCAATCAGTTTTTTACCCATCTAGCTGTCTATCCATTCGGTATGTCACATCCCAACTTTGATACTTGAAGGACTTAATGTTTGGAAAACAGCATATTTTCTTACATCTTGAGCTTCCTAAGAACTGCCATGTCAGTTGGTTCATCCATTTCTCCTGTCAACTCTAGAGCTTCATCACATGTCCTTTCCTTGTCTTGAATGTGTCTCAAATGAGCCTGGTACTGCAAAAACACAGACCATCCAAACTTCAGCTGGAGTTTAAAGTCTGAGTAATCTTATGTGCCTGTGTAATCTTTAGTAAAACATTACATTGTAAACACCCTAAATGATTACTATTTCATTGATTATTTTATGTGACATTGTAGTTGACAGCTGGGAGTTTTCTCTTGTCTAACTGTTACCACTGAGCTGTAATCCTTGTATGTTCTGTAACAAATCAGGGCCATATGAACAAGAGCAACGACAACTGTTTTGCCCCTTACAAAATACTGAACTTACTTTACAGAGTGTGCTAAGGAAATAAGAAATTTCAGAACAAAAGACAAGTAAGGCTTTGCTGGGTTTGTGCTGCTCTAGCAATGCAAACATGATTTTGCTGGCCAGTGTGGTCTGAATGCTTTGGTCTGTTCTGAATTTCTCCTTAAAAGTTGAAAAAAATTGAGTGGTTTTACCACCAGACTCCATAACAGCAAAACATTAAAAATAGCAAGGGATGTTGTTCAGTGTTTATTTATGAACTCTTTGCTAATTTTTAAAGCCCAAAGATATTTCTAGAGAAAAAGTGATATTAAAATGGAGATGAAGCTGTGCACCAGCAAGATAAGGAGAAGAATGGAACACATACCCAAAATTAACTGTTCCAAGACCAGAAAATTTCAAGTTTAGCTAACTCTTGAAGTGAACCATGTTGACTGTTACTAATGTATCACTGAGACAGACAGAAAAGCTTAATGCTTCCCAGCAATGACAACATGAAGGGAAAATATTTTAAACCCAGGTCTTTAAAAAATCACAGAATCAAAGAGTATTTGAGGCTGGCAGGCACCTCTGGCTGTTGCCTAGTCCAGCCTCCTGCTCAGAGCAGAGTCAGCTACAGCAGGTTGCTCAGAGCTGTGTTTGGTCAGATTTTGAATATTTCCATGAATGGAGATTTCACAACCTGTCTCAGAAACCTGTTCTAGTGTTTGAACAACCAAAGAGTGAAAATATTTTCTTCTTATGTTTAAATGGAATTTCCTTTATTTCAATGTGCCTCTCCATTACCTCCATTACACACACTGATCCTCCTGAGCCATCTCTTGTCCAGTCTGAACAGCCCCAGCTCTCTCAGCCTCTCCTCATATGACAGGTGCTCTAGTCCCTTAATCATCTTCTTGACCTTTCACTTCCTCCAGTATCCTTATATCTCTTGTACTGGGAAGTCCAGCATTGGCCACAGTGCTCCAGGTGGGCTTCACCAGTGCTGAGCAGAGGGTAGGTTCACGTCCCTTGACCTGCTGGCAACACTGAGCCTGATACAGCCCAGGATACACTGCCTTTCTTGCCCCAAGGGCACATTGCTGGCTCATGGTCAACCTCTTGTCCACACTCCCAGAACTTTGTCTGCAAAGTTGCTTCCCAGACAGTTGGTTCCCAGTCTGTGGTGGTGCATGAAAATCATTTTAATCTACTCTGTCGAGAAAAAATAAGGGCAACATTCAAAATTACTTTGGCACTTCAGTGCAATTAGGTGAGCCTTACACACCTGTGGTCCCAAGAGCCCTTCTAGATCCTGAGAGGCTGTAAGAATGTGACTGGTCTCATCTGCTTTTACATATCTGCATGTGTGCTTGCCACTCACAATTCTCTTTATGTACAATGGGCACACGTAGGGTACAATTTGTCCTGACTGCTTTAGGATGAAATGGGTCATATGCCACAGCTGCTTATGTCCTTCCGTCTGCTGTGAAGGGAATCTAGGTGACTGTTTGGGTCAAAGGAATCCATCCCTTGGTCTCCATGCTTTCACAGGAAAATGCAGGATGCTAGATGATGCTACTCTTTTCCCTTCCTTTTCCTGTGATTCCCACCTCTCACTGCCAAGTGAGGACACCACACCTGAGAGTCCAGGTGATGAACAGGGAACTGATCTGTGCTGAAAATAACACATAACAGAAAATGATTATTTTTCCATCTGAGATGTTTCTGTCCAAATAGTTGCATCCACACTGGGGAAAGTGAAAACCAGCAGCTGCATGAGCAGAAGATCTACAAGAAGCTGAAACTAAGCACAGCATAAGTACATCCCAGCAAAGTCATCTCAGAGGCCTGCTTTTAGGAGTGACCTGAGCATCTGACAGATGCTGACAACAAATTGTCCAGATCCTGCAGCTGTGATGCTGCCTCTCACTGCTGTGGCTGTAATGTGGCCTGTAAAGCACCAGAACATATTGGTTCTCCTTCACTCCTCAGCCCTTACCTAAGTGCTTCAGTTCCCTTAGTGCTGAAGGCATTTTCTAGGGAAGAAAAAGAAAAAATACTTTAAATCACCTTAGATAGTGCAAGGAACTGACACAAAACCTCCTACTGCTGGGCTGCTGGGCCACTGGGCAAAAGATACACACAATGGCTTCTTTCTGGCTTGGAAAGAAATGTAAACAATCATTCCTATCCAAAGAACCTGGCTGTGCAAAACCCAGTCCCAGAGAAGTGCCTCAGAGCTGCAGATAGGCACTTGTGCCCAGGAAAGACAGAAAGAGAGAAAAAATCAGATGCTTTTTCAGAGTCATAATTTCTTTGTTTCTCCTTTTTCCTCCCTCTCTATGCTTGATGTGCTGATGCCAGCACCCTCTCAAGACAAATGGGTGTTTTAAGGATATTTCAAATCAGTTCCTTTCAAGTTACAATACAAATACCAGTTTCCATGTTTGGAACGCACAGTTTTAGTAAACATATAACTTGGTGATGCTCTGTGTTTCCTTCACTGTCTTCCTGCAATGCCATCTTAACAAGTCCAGGAACACCAACAAACACACCAATTCTGGCTTTTCTATGCATTTTAAACAAATGAATTGCAAACGTAGGTATTGGTAACTCAACTTGCACCTTCCTTTACAAGTTCTTCTATAATTACATATTCTGTATTATTACTATGAAAAATTCCTCAAATTCTGACTATTCTTGTAACAAAGCACTTGTGTTACTGAAGCTGAATGTACAGAAATTACTAAACTTGCTGAACTGAGGGCAAATTGTTGGAGGTTTTTCTGCCTGGAATATGTATTAGCCACTGAGAACTTAAAAACCTCAGGGTCAGGCTAAGTCTCTGACAGTGTTGTACCCCACAGAAGAAGCTGTAATGACTCAGAGTGCAGGCTGCACAGTGACTGCAGGTGATAACAGCAGCTGGGCAGGAGTGATCCAAAAATGTCTTCTGAACCACTGAGTCCCAAGCTGTGTTTGCTCTGGTGCCACCTCAAAGCCAGAGATGATGTGGCTTGTCTCAGTTTCAGGTCTTGTCTGAGCATGGGCAAAATTCCTAGTGTGCACTTAACATGCTGCCTGAGCATTGTAATGGCAATTTTTTTCTTTCTTTGACTGCAAGCAGAGAACACACTGCACTCTATCAGAGTAAATATCATGAAAAATAATGGATTATGCCCATAGGTTTCTAAATTCAGTATGGATTACATATTCACAATACCTGATCCTAAGTCTATCATAATCAATGAATTCTACATAAGGACTAGATATATAAAATAATGATAGAAGTGTCAGGTCAGATATTATGGCCTAATTTTTCACAGATCTTACTGAAGTTCTTAAACTCATGCTTTTTATGTGTGGAGGCATAGCTGACAGTGGTTTAAATCAGTCATGCACGAGTGAGGTTGCTCAGTAGGAACAGTAAGTGACTCCTTAATTACACCAGCCCTTTCACATGGAGACAAGCAATGCAAAGCTCCCTTCCCAGCTGAGGCTGCAGGAATCCTCTCTGCAAGGAGGATACAATTGCCCGGGACAGCAGAGTTCCCACCCTTTTTCTTACATGGAGCAGTGGCAAGAATGGGTCACCTTCAAAACCGCAGCATTAACCAAAGCCACCCCTTTAGGGGATTGCTGTAATTCCATGCTCAGGGCTGATGCAGTGGTTTTTGGTGGAAAAAGGCTGCGTCCTACATTGGCAGTGCTGCTTTTCTGCTCTGTAGGTCAGAGCATCCCCACCAGCCTTCTGCCTACCCTGAGATACTCGAACAGGCATAGTTCAGCTCTGGAAAGATGGACGAAACAGGAGCACACAGTGATACAGCAGGAGACCATTTGCTCTCTGGTCTTAGCTCCAGGCAGTAGGACCTACAGATGTGTAAGTACATGTTGCTACAAAGCACAGAACAAGCAATTATTTGTGTTGTGAGGCTGAAGCTGTGAATGGGAACATTCACAAGATAGGTAGAGGCAGAGGCAAAAGAGGCACTTGTGGAAGCAGTGCCTAAGAGTGCAGGTCTCCACAGCTGCTTAGCAGTGCCCTATCCTGGAGCTTCTCTCTAGCCGGTGAATATCTGATTATTACACACACAATAGAGGACACTTAACAGTAAGGGTAGCATATTCTGAAAATGCTTCTTCATTTGTGCCCTTCTGCCAGTGTAGGCAGAGGATCACCTCGTTTGTGGATCCAGGTAAAATTTAGGCAGTAGCAGGCTTGCCCGACTAAATCTTCACGTGTCAATGCAGCTTTACTGATTAAAACACGACTGATGCCTATGATCAGTGAGGATAACTGTTAGAAGTTGCATGATGGAGGATTCAATGCCTATAGAGGCAGTTATCAAAGACTAAAGGCACACGTGCACCAAGGCTCTGTGCTATTGCTAAGGAGGTATGTGTGAACTGCTTCAGCTGGGCAGCTTCGAAGTGTGGTGCTTGGTTTCTGGCACAGCAGTGGAACCCTAGGGCAGACCTGCCCTTAGGGGACAGCTCCACAGCCTGGGTCCAAGCTGCTGCCAGGGGAAGTGGATCCCCCTGGTCTTATCCTGTGTCGACGTATTCCCAGCTCCACCTTCCGCCAGCCCTGAGTTCGCACATTTATGTGACTATTGGATCAGAGAACTAATAAGAGCTAATCCTGGGCATACTACAGCTTACTTCTATTGGCAGTGTGACACAGCTCAGTCTAACTTGACCTTAAATCCCACACAGATTCATATACTTCAATTTGAGGAACAAAAGGTTGTTCAACCCAATATGGAGTGGGTAAAAATGACCTGTTATCGTTGCAAAGGGTCACATGCTGAGGGTGTGAATAAGAAGTGGACTCATCTTTTACTGATAAAAATAACTACAGAAAGGAATTTGCAGATTGCTCACATGAGCTCTGTCTGCCAGTCCTTTTCTCACCTCTCCACTTAGTTTTTTATAAGGCCTCTTCTGGGCTGATTTTCCTCCCTTTAACTTAAAAGAAAAGCTTAGCTTTAAGTTTCAAGGGAATTGCGTACCATCTGTATAGCACAGTTCCTCAGGTAAACATAAAAATACTAGCATATAGGTAAAAGTTGAAGTAAGCCCTTCTAGTGGCATCTGAACATGATTTTGAGTAGCATTTATCTGCTAATGATCCCTTAATGGTTTTGTCTGATAAATAACACAATGAGAGGAACTTAAAAAATGTCTCTGCTGATAGCTATGACTACTGTGGTGGGAGATACGGATCTGTCTCCGATGAGTCAAAGGTAGGGTATGGCAAACATTACAGTGGCAAATACTTGGTTTCAGATGTTTCTCATGGTCTATGGAGAAACACCAGTTATGGAAGTGTTGCATTTCATCTAAATGTAGGAAGACAAACTTTCACAGATTGGGGTGGAGATTGTAAATCTTTATCCCCTTGCTTTAAAACACAATAGCTGGCTCAGAGAGGGAATCTTCACATTTTTGGTCTGCCTGCAGAACATGTTTGGCTGCATGACATAGCTGTGGTTTTCCTTCTCATTAAAACCAGGATATCATGTATTCAGCTATTACATTCCTTTATTTTTGTTATGTAAATGCATAATAGTATTACAAGACACTGCCTATAGCACAAATCTCCCTGTTACTCAGAAACCTTCCCACCAGCGTGAAGGAGAGCTTCCAGCCCTGCCACTCACCTCCTGCTGCTGCAAGAAGCCTCCTGCATGCCATCGCCTGTGTACCACCATCACAGTGCCAAGCACAGGCTTGGGGGAGGCTGGTAAAAGTCATTCCTTAAGCTAGACACATTTTATGTAAAATGTGAGTGTGGGAGATAAACCATGGCTTTAGGCTTCTCAGACCTATGTTTAGAAGGAACCATTTTCCTAATCTTCCTCCAGTTTCCTTTATAGGATTTTGTCTTTTCACAGCTGACTTATCAAAGCTGGAAATATTGATTTATAAACATGAGACGAGAGAAACCTGCACAGAAAAATCCTGTAAACTTAAGGCCTGGTGCCTCAGGACCTTATATGCTGTGGTACTTGAGGTGTTTTTTTCAAGTTATCCACTACATCCATGTTATGTTTTGTGGAGTCATTCTAGAGTCTTCACATGATTATATTTCCCACTACCATTTTGGTCTTTAATATTTACAGCAGAGGCAGTTACTGAGCATCATATTGCTCACACATTGTCTTAAAAGGAAAAATCTGCTGCTAGTGTTGCTTTTGCTCTGCTTTCACTGACACAGGCAGCATACCACAGCACCAAGACATCAGGGGACAGTGTAACCATTTAGCCCTGTAATACAGTATTGCCATTGCTAGTAATGGGCCATCAGTTTTGGTATGATTCGGCAAGGCCTTAAGGCTGTGATTGGTCGGGCTTGCCCTGTCTGAACTCTCCCTGGTCTGCTTGCAGCTGAGGTCTACATAGTTTAGGTGTGACAACAAGTTCTCTAATTGTTCTGGTGTTTATCACTAATGCTTTATTTTATGTGATACAACCCTAGCTTTAGGTAGGTACCAGGCAGTAGCAAGCAGTTAATCTACACTGAATGAGTTATCTACCACTCCAGCACAAGGGTGTAGTGTAGAGAAATACAGACCTGATATAACAGCAGATGTCATGCAAAGCAGGGACACAGGATGCAGCATAGAGGAGCACAGGAATGTGATAATGACAGATGGGTTGACACTGGAGACCCCCCAAACAATTCCTTAATGGCCAGTTAAAGAAATACAGAGCTGGAACCAGAGAAAACTGCTTTTAGGGGTAACAAAAAGAACAAGTACTATCTAACTTATGTAAAATGCACTGTTTACAGAAAATTTGGACATAACATAGACCTGCAGACTGGTGGAGAAAGAACAAGCTTGTTAGCAAAGGATGACCCCAGGTGGATCTCGGAGAGAAGAGAAAACCTCTCCCAACACCAGAATGCAACCACAGACCTTAGGACCCACTGGAGCAGTGGAAGGGTGGGTGGGAAAAGGACTAGAAAATAATAAGTGTGTATATAACAATTTTTAATTGGATTCTGGTTTTAGGAAGCACCCTCTAAGCACAAAAGCAAGGTACACAGAAATGTTGTGTGTTCTGAAGTGTGATAGTGTTATTATTATTATTGTTATTGTTGTTATTATTATTATTATTCTACATTGGAAACTGAGGTGCACTGTAATGTGTTTGGTGTACATATATACAACTTAAATGATTTCTCAAGAAGTCTGTGAAAGGCAGGCATCCCAGAAAGTGTCATTAAGTACAGTCGTTCCAGTTAGAGACACCACATCAGCCCCTTTAGGAACCCCTGAAACCTCTCATGTTCTCTCCACACAGAATTACTTCGCTATTTACATAAAACTGAGTTCTCTATCCCTCCCTCTTGACACAGAGGTTCGGTTCCTTTAGTGAATGTTTACACATTCTGACTTGTTATTGATTTTATTCACATTATAAAATACATTCTAGTCATTAAGGAAATATGTGGACGATATTTCATATGGCTACTGTAGAGCATCTGGAAATCTCATGCTTCATCTCTCAGCCTTAACAATTCATGAATGTGTTCAGTTCCTAAAATGGTACCAACAGTCACAAACAGCCCTATTGATTTCTGTTATATTTGGGAGATTTGGAGCCAAGGTTTTAGTGCAAGACTGTGCCTAAGAGGTTTTCTGAAAATAGCATAAGTGGTTTAACATCTACCAGTATCCAGAGGCAGTGTGGAGATGCTTGCATTACTACTGCTTTAGTGGATAAAAGGAAGACTTTGCTGCCCAGGGCTATCAAGCCAGCCCTAAGTTTACCTCCAGCAACTTCACTGTTTTCTGAGTAAAAAGATCGTGAAATCAATTTTAGTTGATAAACAAGATGTCAAAGGGACAAAATCCCCTTGCATAGTCAGTAGAAATAGTCATACAATTTTCAGTGATGAAAGTAGTGATTTGGTATTTGCCCTTTGAGGAAAGCTTTGAGGCAATTTCATCTGAGCAGTCACTGGTGTTATAGCCTGACTATATGTCAGCTTGAAACATGTTAAACATTGAATGTACATACTATGATTGCATTTCTGAGGTTTTTTTGATTCCCAAATCCTTGGAAGTTAAAATTTGAGCTGAAATCCAGTCGAGTACTTCATATGTGTTATACACAATCACTCTTGCCTCATAGGCCAGGGAGATGCTACTGAGAAGTGAAATTGGTTGCTGCGATTAGCAGAGGTCAGTGCTTGTGAAACAACTGCATCATCTTAACATCCGTGGTTGGTAAATCTTAGGATTTAGCTGTCTCTGTGTGTGAGATGAATAAGTGAGCACAAAGTAATGCAGCCTGAGCAGACTGCAAAAGTTTCTCATTTCTCATTTGTCTTCCCTCTCTTTCTCTTACTGCCATGATTTCATTGGTCTCATTTTTAAGTATGATTTTTTAAAAATATTAATATGGAATTATCTTCTTAGAAAAAGTTCAAAATATAAAACAATGTAGTCTAGTGACAAGTGGGACAGTGATGCGTCTCATATCTACTGAAGGGAAAAGTGCCATCAGACCCAGAGGATGGAAGCAAGGGTTTTGAGACCCAGTTGAACACATTCATTTCACTCCACAGCCTGTCCATATGCTGGGTATGCATATGCCTGACTTCTGTCTCTCAAATACAGTATTTGCATAAACTAAACATAATGCTGAACATCAGGGAAAGGTGGAATAGAAAGAAAAAACTCAGAAAGAGGCATAAAAGCCCATCGCTAAATATTGCTCTGTTCTAGCTGGAAAAAAAGCAGTGGATGTAGCACAGTTCTGCAAAAGGCTTTTCAGAGAAGTGCTGTGATGGCTGAGCGTCTGTTTACAGGTGTGCTTTCCACAGAGCCTTGCACTTGCACTGGAGTTCATCTCCATCCTGCACAGCATGTGCCCAGGAGTGTGACCACTGAGGCTGCTGTGGCCAGGCAGCCAAGCAGGCAAGGGCCACACACGTGCTGGCAGGAGAGGCTGCTACCAGCCTGTGGGTCTCCTGTCCTGTGCCAGTAACACTTAGCACACCCATCTAATGTAGAGCTCTTCTTTTTTCCTTTGAGTGTGCTGTGATCTGCAGTGGAATAAGTTAATCCTTCAGTACAAAAGCACTATTTTCTGCAAGGATGAGGAGGAGAACCTAAACCCTTTCTCCACAGGCAAGGCACAGCCCTCAGAACTAACTAACAGGGGACAAACTGTACTGATAACTCTCCAGTTTCCCTTTCCTGGGCCAGGGAAAGCAAAAAAGATTCAGAGCACCATTAAAATTGAAATTTATTGTAGGGAGCAAACCTTTTAACATTGGAAATGGGAGGCTTTAGTGTAGATAAAACCTTTTACGTTTTGGTTTCCTGCTGCTCTTCAGTGCACAAGGCAAGTGTGTTATCTCCCACCAGCTTCCTCGAGCTCTGCAGGGCCCCCAGTGACTCAGAGCAGAGGCTGCAGATCTTTCTCCCATCAGTCACCGTCAGCTGACTGCTGCTTTCGGTGGCCTCAACCTCAGCCAGCCTGGAAGTCATCTGCCCCTCTCAGCATAACACTTTGTTTACCTTTGTTATATTCTGGAGAAATCCAGCGTTTTAGTGTAGATAATGTGTTACACTCAACAGTAGTTGTCAACGCTGGTTTAACAGTAAGTAATAAAGCTTTTATGGAAGTGCTCTACAGTTCAGTGCCCTAAACCAAAAACATGTTTAAGGGCTGCTATTCGCTCTCTGGAGTGGAGTCAGCAAACAGCTGATACACCACTGCTGGATCTGGACCCTCCTCTACCCGTCCTGACTGTACCACTCCCCTTTCTCTACTAAACCTTAACAGTAAGTTTTAACAGAAAAGGAAGTTTTATTAGAGAGAAAATACTCAAAAAAGTGTCCTTAATAGTCACTATATGAAAAAAATACTTTGCATACTTTTTTCCATTCTCAAGTGACAAATACTGAAAGTCAATGGACAGAAGCCCACTGGGTACAGTTTTAAATGCATAAGTCAACAGGAATTTTGTTTTTGAGTTTAATGAAATAAGGATCTGGGACAGACGTCTCCAGGGTGAGCTCCTCAGGTTTAAACAATAAATTGTTTTAGAAAAGACAGTACAATTCCTGAGTTGGTTTTCTGTGTTCCAAGCTTGTTCTGAGATCACAGAGGACAACTTGCAAGTTCCCGTTCCTTCCTTTGCACAATATCTGTTCAACATGCTAGGGTTCGAAATAAGGTGCAAGTTGAATAATAGCCAGTTCAACTGAAGGTTAATAGCAGAGCTAGAAGATGGCCAGGCAGAGAAGCACAGGTAGTCATAATGGCATTTGGCTTAATTTCAGTGGCTTTTGAGAGAATACATAACAATGAAAATAAACCTGCACAAATCTGCTCTCCAAGGCAATAATAATCGCTGTTTACAAACATACCTTCACAAATCTGATTTGGATGCCATGATCATTTCCTCTTCCTCTGAGTATAGAGGAAAAGTGCTGAATGTGAGAAGGGGTGGGTATGTTTAGGCTACAGAATTACAAGTAGGCAACAGTGTCAGGAGACCTTAGCTGAAATGCCATCCTTCTCTTCACCACTTCTCTAGGTGGGCTGACAACTTAAGTGTTTTGGCTCATTTTCAAGTGTTTCCCATGTGCTTTGCCTGGGTACCTCATTCAGAAGCTAATTGGGCAGCAGAGTCAAGATAAAATCAGGTTAGAAACTTCATTAATATACCCTAGAGAGGTATGATGGTATCATGGCTTTACTTCTGCCTTCTATCTCTCCTCCAAAAGATTACTTTATTCATCTCCAAAGAGATGAAATCTTCCCTGCTGATAGCTTTCCTTCTCAAACATGTAGCCCGACACTTCGGAAAAGGGAAGGATGTGTCTGAATAGGTGACTGAATAGTAACTGTCACTGAGACAAAGCCTCAGTAGCAGGTTTCCTTGCTGAACATAATTCTCTCCAACTGGAGGGAACATGCATCAAAGGGATAAAATTGTATGGTTTTTAGGATTAAAATAATAGTTGATAGCACAAGAAAGAAGAAATTGGAAGATTTAGGGAGATTAAAAGAAAAGGTATTCTTTCAGACAACAGGTATAGGCTGCTTATGTGTGAAGGTCATGTCACTTGTAGAAAGCATGGTAGAGAGATGGGGTTTAGTCTGCAGCACAGGAAAAGAAAGGAGTTGAAGCTTGTTCCTGTGTTGTGAATAAGGTGGTCCGTAAGAGGTGGACAGTCTCTACCCAGGGATGTTGATGTGTATTTTATTCAATTTAAATCCAAAGTACAGAAACATTCCTCAGATCCTGGACCAGAACTCAGGCATACCTAATCCTCCAGCTCACCCAGCACTCCCACATGTCCATCTGTCTCTGCCTTGGCTATCCAGAGGCTGGGAAGGTCCCTTTTCCATCACATGCCTCAGAGATGGCTCTTGGGGGCCCTTTCCTGCTTGGCAAGAGATTTGGGTGTGAAGTCTTTCAGGAGTAAGGGGAAACTCAGTCTCACTCTCCAGTGTTTGGTACTCATGCTGCAGGTGAAAGACTGAACAATACAGCTGCCTCAGCACACTTTTGAGAAACAAACTGAGGCAGAATTAGCTACCTGAGAAATGAAAAGCCACAGCAATCTGTCTTTGGGAGAGAGCTTTTGCCCTGCACCTCAGAAACAACTCCTGAACCCCTACAATTTCAAACATATCTAGAGATGTATTTGCCATCCCTGCTGGGTTATCTTAAGCCACCTCTTGCCCTGCAACTGCTGAGGTTATTCTGACTGCCATCCTGCAGCACTCAATACTTGTCTCTGGCCGTCTTGGACTGGATGCTGCAGCAGTGACTTTTCTGTGCTGGAGCCATGTAGGAGACTTCAGTCAAAAGCCCATTTTTAATCAATAGCAGGACTCAATTAATGGAATTCAGCTGACTAGATGTACATCTGAGCCATTCTCTTTATAGTTAGAGATGAGAATAGGTACAGCTAAGCTATGATCCGTTTCCATCTTACAGAAGACATTTAAAATGTCAGATAAATTGAGTTCTAAAAGTACCATTTCCACTGTCTATACAGGGAGATCAGAAAGAACCACTCAGATGCACAAGTCCACCTGACTGGCCTCTGAAATTAGGGGAGGTGAATCCTATCTCTGGAGACTTGCCAGACAGCAGAGCATTCTCAAGCTTAGTACCAAGGGAGCTTTAGTAACTAAGTAAAGACATGGTAAAGTATAGTGCAGTGAGCTAGGAAAGGTGACGGTAAAGTTAGTATTGTAGCACATGGACCATGCATAACCCCAGATTAGGCTTTCATGCAAGGAATAAAGCCTGATGCCAAGGCAGGAGGAGAGCCCAATTTCTAACAGGGATCAATGGCTGCAAAACTCTGTCCGGTGTCATTAGATGCAATAGCTGGAACAGGCCCTTCTCACAGCAGTATCCATCAGAGGGAGACAGTGTGCTTCTAATGACGATACCAATGGCTAGTTTATCTACTTGCTCTGGGGAGTCCCAGTCTGCAGGAGGAGTGGAGCACATGGCAGAGGGCACTTCTCAGACTTTGCACTGAAAGGGTCTGCTGGGTATAACATGATTCAGTGCTGACTGGAGCAATAATTAGGGGGCAGATCTTGTTCCACAGCTCATGGTGCCTCCATATCAGTCTAGAGCCTAGGAGTCCTTTCAGCTCCTCCTCACCACCATTTCACTAATCATTATTGGTACCTGCATTTCCATTTTTAGTGAAACATCTAAACACTTCTGAAAAACCCAGCCCTGGATACATGCTAATTGCCATCTAACTCAGCTATGCCCATCTTCCCTGAAGATCTCCAGGGATCTGTGTGGTTTCACATTCCCAGTAAGTGGTTCCTCTGAGGCTGACATGAGCTCCTCTCCCAACAAAAGAAAGTTCCAGTGAAGGCCTAGTGGGAGATGACTGCATCGCTGCTTCTTCCAGCTGCTTCTCCCCCTACAGAGTTTTGGGTAATAGTTCTTAAAACAAATTCATTTTTGTTCACTTCCAGGGAAGATGATGTATGGGATTTGGCATGATTTGACAGTGGCCCATTGTGGAGCCTTGCAAGGCAGGCATTTATTCCTTAACTTTCCTTTTTCTGCATGAATTGTGAGCCATTTCCTTCCAAAGTGCCATTTTCTTCTTGGCCTCTATCCAAGACAACACTTTTTTTTTTCTTTTTCAGAGAAGAATTTGTCTTGAACAACTCAAGCTGTATTAACAGTTATGACCTGGGTAGATGAACTCAGTAAATAATAGAATAGTAAAACAAAAACCAAAACCACATTCGGGTGTAGGGGAACTTGAGAAAGAAAGAGAGTGTCAATTGCCAGTGGCAATCATAAACATGATCTTTACGCCATCTCATTTCACTGTTATTTGGCATCCTTAAAGACTGCAGATCTGCAGCAAGATTAAGACTCTTCTTGAAGACCATGAGAGTCACCATCCCAGCCTCTCGATTCACCTTGGTTTGATAAGTACCCCTGCTAAATGCTTCAAAAAGAGAGTACATGACATTCCTTGGTAGACAGGAGCAGGGTGACCTACCCCTCTAAAAGAGCTTATCCTTATCTCTGGTGAAGATCTACTTCAGCCCTGAAACTCAAGTAACTGCACCCCTTCCAAAAATCAGTTAGTAACAGTTGTGATATCAAGGTCAATGATGGCTCTTCATCGGAAAAAAAACACCTGCATGCTCATTTGTTTCTTTTACCTGTTGAAATGGTTATGAGACAATATCATAGGTGCTGAATGAGAAAAAACAAGACCCTGGTTGCAGCCGAGGCATGGAGAGGAATAAATTAAATTCCTTAGAAGGTTTCCCTCCCCCCACCTCTCTCTTCAGGCTTTAATTGCTTTGCTTGGTTCATTCATGTTATCCTTGTTGATTGTGACAAACTGGCTGTGAGTCTGTTATCTTTTGCAAACTTGTACAAGTAGGACCAACTGGAGCAAGGTAAATATTTGGTCAGAACAGCAGACTTCTGTGAAAGTGGAGAATGAATGCTGTTTCTTACTTTTCCTGTAGCAGCTCCTCAGCAAGCTGCC
>NW_010198612.1:293-716 GCF_000695765.1 Mesitornis unicolor | reverse complement strand
TCCTGCTGATGGGGGGCAGGGTATGTGCTGTAGCCTTTCCTAGTACCCCCTCTGGCTCCTACACCTAACATCTCTTCTGTGGTGGCAGCAGCATAATAGGGCTCTACAATACCATTCAGATGTTTCTTTCAACTTCACATGGCTTGGCCCTCCTGAGACAGGGGAAAATTGGTCCTTCTTCATTTGGAGCCAAAATCTCCACTTTTGTTCACAGTGTCTAGGAGCCTGGCTGTCTTACAACAGCTTTTTATTTTTGAAATTCTGGTTCACTTCAGCATTTCTCCATGAACAGATTTGCATTTATTTAAGACCACACAGAAAAAAGGAACAGGCTTCAAATCTGGCAAGAAAGGTGCCATGTTCCTAGTTTGGCAAGGACTGATCTGTCCTTTGCTCATCCACTCAAACCCCCACCTGGCTCTG
>NW_010198612.1:0-203 GCF_000695765.1 Mesitornis unicolor | reverse complement strand
GTGGCATGCCCCCTGCCATGAATTTAACCCATGACAGGCAGCACTCGCCCAGGAAATGCTTTGGGATTTCATAGGCCAGCCCTGGTTCCCAGCAGTCTAGGAGAGGCAGTCTTATTTGAGGAAGGGAAAGGAAGGGAGGAAGGAAAGGAAAGAAAAGGAAGGGAGGAAGGAAAGAAAAGGAAGGGAGGGAGGGAGGGAGGGAG
>NW_010198611.1:13976-15904 GCF_000695765.1 Mesitornis unicolor | reverse complement strand
CCATGCTGACTCAGCCTGATTGCTTGGTTGTACGGCATATGCTGTGTGATAGCACTCAGGATGATTTGTTCCATCACCTTCCCTGGCACCGAGGTCAGACTGACAGGTCTGTAGTTCCCTGGGTCTTCCTTCCGGCCCTTCTTGTAGATGGGCATCATGTCTGCAAGCCTCCAGTCAACTGGGACCTCCCATTGTCATTGGGACCTCATCATTGCATCACGTCAAATCCCAAACATAAAATACAGGTGGAGAAATTTAAGCACATTTCATCTCAGTACTGATTAAACAACTACATAATACATATCGTATGTGAGTATGTCAGTAGAACTAGCCATATAACAAGGTGAAAAGACTTGGTTCACTTTTTACAATAAACCTATCTCTAATTCAGCCTTGTTAGTCAAAATTCTCTACAAGTAAAGGAAATGCTGAAATGTGTGAAGCAATCATTTTGAAGTGAAGTGTCCCTTTTTAAAAACCATGAATAGAGTTCAAGAAAGGGAGCAGAGTGGATGCACTGCAAAATCCCAAAAGAATTTGCCGAGAGAATCATTGAGGATCTTTCTTTATTTGTTCTAGGTTAAAATTTATGTACTGTCAGTGGTACCTTGGGTGTTCTGGAAGGGGTTTTCTAGAAAGTTCTGAAATAATGTTATGGTAGAACATTTTAGGACAGTAAATATAAACATAAAGCATAAATATCTACTGCTTGTTTCCTTTTAAACCAGCTCTTCAGCAGCTCTATAGCAGAGCTGAAGACCTGAACCAATCTACCTTCCTGAAGTTCTCAGGGACAGCTAATGAAAACCATACCCCACACACACTTAAGATATTATGAATTATTTTAAGGAGTATCAAACTTCGATGGTTTTATAATCACACAGTAACTTTGAAATGTTTTTCCCTCTGAGGACCCTGATAAAAATATAGATTTCTCTGGAAGTCATGCATGAGTTAATTAATATATTAACCTGCAATAGCTTGTGAAGTAGGTGCACAGAGTTTTGAATCAATCTAGATTCAATAGCATAATGAGGATAAATTTTATATCTCCATGAGCTAGACTAGCCAAAGGTCCTGTTATTGCTCTCGCTCTCTCTCTCCTCTCTCTCTTCTTATTTCGAACATATAAAAGTATAAGCAGCCTAAGGCCATATAGCATTTTAAAAATCTGTTTCCATTTAATTAGTTACTGGTATGCAATCAGCACTTTTATAACTACAATGGAGGGAGAGGCAGAGGAGGAGAGGGAGAGAAGGAGAGGGAGAGGGAGAGGGAGAGGGAGGGTATGAAGATGGAAGACTTCATTTTCTACAGGGCTTTGCCACAACATTTGACTCTCTTATCAATAAAGAAAAGATAAATTCTCAGTAGTAAAGTAAGAAACAGATCCATTTTTATACTAATCCAGTCTGGTTCCATACTCTGTGATCAGTACTAGACTGAAAAGTACTTCCTGTATAATCATTTCCATATTTCTCATGCTACTGTCTTTACAGGACCAAGCCTGCTTTCTGTAGTCTGTATAAATACTGTGTAATTAAGTGGTAGCTGTTCAGATTTGACATTGTCCTTATATTAATATAATATATTAATTTCGATACAGCAAAAATGCTGTCTTCTGAAGTCATGAACTCTCCTATACTGTTCTCTGCTACTACATTTGAGAATTTCACAATTACTAACAAGTGCGTGAGGTGTTTTTTATTATTTTCATATTCTGTTTAGAGAATAAAGCTGCTCTATACCATTATCTATATTCAGATCACAGCTATCATTTATTTCAGATTTGAATGCTGAATATCAGGGCATAGGCGGACATTGTAGGTACAGGCTTTTAAAGGCACTGTCTCCTTAGTTTCACTGCTTTGGATTCACTTCCTTCATTCCCTGAGCAACTCTGCTTGCCTCTGCCTGCCTGATGCAGA
>NW_010198611.1:0-13945 GCF_000695765.1 Mesitornis unicolor | reverse complement strand
AAAGAGTGCGTGTGTGAACATGTGTCTCTGTGTGTGTGTTTATGTGTATACACTGAACGGAAGAAGGGAAAAGAAAATTCTAGCTTGAGAGTCCTGCCCAGCATTTCATAAGAAATTCATGGCAGTTAGAGTCCTGTTCTCCAGGATACTGTCATAGCATCCAGATCCTACTGAAGAGAGATCTTTTACCTCCTTCATTTGCTTCATTGCCGATGAAAGAGCATGCTGTGTATTAAATAACAATGGGCTTTACTGCATAAAAGAGGAAAAAAAAATCACTGTAGTTATATTCTGTACAAGTGAGCTAAATGAGGATACAGCAATGCTGGCATGCCATGACAAATGATGACTGGTTCATATATAAACAATTTCAATATAGATTATTTGTCTGTGACTTTTCTAACCTTTCAAAGAACAAACTGTAAACCCCAGGAGTTTCAATGCATGGCATGCAGTGCATCAATGTTAATGATTGCATGGATCGTATAAAAGATTTAAGTTTGTAGACACATAATACATACCTGTGGCATTTGAGATAATGGAGTAATTAATAAACTGGTGGGTTTTCTTTCTCTACGTGTACAAATTAGAACAGACACACATTGTTAGCCAACATGCTGACTGAAGAGGAACACTGAATCTTAACAGGCCAGAGCTGTATTTTATGTTCCGGACAACAGGCTATACTAACAATTTTGCTTCTTTTTAATCTAACTCTGGATTAATCCTTTTTCTACCTCCTATCCTTGTTTCAGGCCTAGCTTCCTTACTAAAGTTTCATAACGGAACAAAAACCTTTTTTCTCACACTTTATCTTCAGCTCCCACTGAATCACACCCCACCTCTCTCTGAGACCTCTGGTTCCATGTATTTATTTTCTCCATGTATCAAAGACTTTATTTTGTTACCTCTGCACCACAATCTTAGTGCTGATGAGCCACACGGGAATGTTAAAAAAGGCAGACGAAATGTTTTAATTTTTCTATTTGACATCGTACAGAGCAAAGTAAGAAAAAATAACAGTTTTGAGAAAACTTCCATCTAGGTAGTGTATCTGTCATCTGGAATGCATAAAGTGGAAAACGAAATTCCTTTATGTTCCTCTGAAACCCAGTCTCTATTGAGCAAATGCAAGCTGTAGTTTTCTTGAACAGAATGTAATTGTATCAGTGAGGTAGACAATTCTGAATAAGAGGAAAGAGGAAAAGTAAATTACTAAGAAGTTTTCAAGTATTTTTTCCAAAATATGTTGAATATTTTTCCCTTTTTTGAACACAAGCTGTATTTTTTTTAATCTAACCTGGTTCACAGGTGTAAGCCAGTTTTTTTCTAGAAATTTGAATGGGGGCAGCATCTATGGATAGTATGAATAGAATTCAGTTCTCCAGGACTGAAAATTTGAGCAGAAGCTCAGAGAAATTAATTACCAAAAAAATCAGAAGCAAACAAAATCCTGCTGTAATGGGTCCCATGCTGTAATGGGACTTAAACATCTCACAAATGCACATTACAAAAAGCACACCATCTGATATATCTCATGCCTATGAGAAGTGGTACCAGGATCAGTGAGCCACAGTCATGTCTTTTAGTGCAACATTAAGCTATTCTGATGTCACATATTGCTCATTCAGAGACAATTCAGCTCCAGCTGAAGTCAGCAGGAGCCTTCTGTGGATTTCAGTGACCTTCATACAAAGCCAGGAGAAAGCAAAACCTTTTTTCTTCGTTGTGTGAGCAAGATAACAAAAATGGAAACAGTAATGATTGATTATGTAGGTCATTGTCAGTTCTGTGAGCTACATAACATATATAATGTATTAGGCTAACCCTAAGGAAAAGTAGTTTGTGATGGGGCCTAGAGATGACTAATTCTATGTTGTGGGGTACTTGTTTTGATCATCTTGATATGAATAGCTCTTGTGTTTCACTAGGTCTTGGTAGGACAGAGACAAACTTAGAAGTAAATTTTCCCTTAGATCTTCTCTCACAGCGCCTATTGACTTAAATGAAAACTGATCTGACTTAGCTAGGGCAGAATTGTCTCTTTACACTTTCAGATTTTTGTAGAAAATATATATCTATATATATATATGTCCTGAGGGCCTATGTTCACTTTTGCAATGTTGTTTTTACTTGCCAGTTGTTATTTTTAAGATCTTTAAAATAAATATGTGCTCCCAGAAGCAAAATAAATTCAAAAAATACATCTTTTCAATGTTTCTTATTTTTATTTTAAGTATGCCCTACATACTCAATAGTGCATATTTATGCAAAAAAGGCTTGGTTACTAGAACCTGTGGCTCTTGAAGTCATTAAGAATGTGGCCCTAAAGAACAATTTAAAAGTGCGCCTCGAATATCAGAGCATTAGGCATCAGTCACACAGAAATGTTTTTTGCATTCCCTAATAGATACGACACTCAAAACAAACACAAACGAAGTGCAATCCGCAAAAACCCGGAGCTACTGTAGAGTTTAATTATCCAGTTGATTTTGGTTTTCATTGTTGGTTGTGGTTTGTTTTTGGTTTTTTTCTTCATAAAATATATTGCTGGCAATGGGAAAAAGTAAGGAAGAGAGTGAAATATAAAAAGCCTTCCAAATATTTAGGAAAATCTATATCCTCTCCAGAGGAGCTTGATCTATTTGTGGTAGTACAATAAGCTGTTCTTTTGGCAAGAGAAGGTATGCTAGGTGATTCACACCACCCAATTTATTTACAAGACTTCAAGCTGCAAGAGCTGCAAGTCCCTTCTTTGCTGGAAGACAGAGGGAATGCATCCAAGTGTAACATAAATATACAAGTCTGATGTGCCTCTGTCAGATACCATCCTCAAAGACATTTCACTTGGAATGAGTGAATTGAAATCTCCAGATATTATTTCACACTGAGAAAATATAATAATTAAAACAGTGCATTTAAAGAACAGACAGAGGGTTTATTTATTTATTTCTCCTGGAATGCAGCAAGGTAATATGCTAAAGGATTTTTTAAAGTACATAAGTAAAATAATCTATTTTGAAGTTTTATTTCCTTATCAAATAACACAGCCTTTCAATTTTGCAGGGCACAAGCTATCCAGCCAGTAAAATATTTTTAGTGAAAGGCAAATTGCATATGACTGTGGTTATTGAAGATTTGTTTCATTGTAATAGTATTTGATTGTCAAATATGTGTACCCTCATGCTAGGCTGAGTATTGGATTACCAGTGGATGATTAGAAGTTGTTAAATATTAAGCTGTCTAAGCCAGTCAGATTAGGATGAAATATGACATATAAGAGGTAACCCACATGAGATACACAAGATATAGCACGGTTTCTTCACAAATTGCAGCTTAGAGCTAGAAGTGGGAAATTGCTTTGGTTCCATTCAGTGTCCTGTTCCTCAAATTAAGATTTTTCAAGATAACAGATTTGGCAAGATATTCACCCATTAAACAATTGCCAACATAACCAGGGCCATGAAATGCTCATTTTTAGATAAGTAATAGGATGGGCTCAGCTGTGCAGCCTTAGATTTCCCTCTTGACTTTTGCCTTGGCCAGAAGGATTCTGCAGTAGGGATGTTTCCAGCATTCATGCTCCTGGATAAACAGTAGCCAATTCAGGATTCATCTTTACAGTAAAGCAAGTCTTAAAAAATGTTAAACAACTGGTGGGTGAGAATTCTGGCTGCAAATGTAATAAAATACTACAGCATTAATTGAATTGCATTAATTTTATCTTTTTGCTTGTTCAGTTAATGAAAGTAAGTAAAGGTGACAGTGAGATTGTGAGAAGTTTTGAGATGCATTTCAAGATCCTGCTTCTTTTGTTGTACAACTACAAGGATTGTTCATCATTTTATACAGCATTATTTACATGAGTATGTGCTTAATAAATTTATTCTAAAGAGTCCAGATAATTAATTTTAAGCCAATCATTTAACATTTCTAGCCTTTTAATATTACAAGATTGCCAGTTACTCCTTTCTAGTTAAAATACAGCAACTACAGTATTTTAGTAACATACTGGAGGATTTAAATACATTGTAACCTTTAATTTCATAGAAATTATTATTGCTATTATTTAGAACATACATGTATATGTGAATGCAAGTATTTTTATACATGTGCATGAGTAGAAATCTAAGGAAAGGTGCACTAGAAAAGATTACATGAATTTAGGTTGTTTAGTTTAGAAAAGATTCTGGAGATGCAATGTGACAGTCTTCAAATACGTGAAAAACTGTGCAAAGAAGAAGGCAGCAGTCTAGTTTTTGTATCTGTGATGGATTATACAAGAAGCAATAGGCTTAAATTGCAGTAGAATAATTCTCAGGACACTTTCCAAATATAAAGATAACTGTATTTTATTATATTTCATAATGAAATTATTAATCTTTGCTTATAGCTCATCTAGTAAACAGTTTTAATGTCAGTTTTTAAGTCAGCACAAAAAGCTGAATTTCTCTAGGTGGATGCATAAATCACATCAAAAGCCTATTTTACTTGATCACATAATAAAAAGCAGATGTGTGACATAAGTATTCATGTTAATAAATTAAAAATATTTCCATAAATATTTACTAAAATTCTTTCAAATTGTGACTATCTGGGAGAATATTTCCCTTGTAACTTCATCAAATATTCATGTAAACCCAGTTCACGTTAAAAAAGATAATAAAATAAAAATTGAAACAAATATTTGATGAAAACATCTGGCAACGTTTTGGCAGCTAGAGTTATGTGAGATGATAACTGAATAGAGCAAGAGCATGACGATAAATGGAATATCCACAGAGAACGGAAAAGATTCAGCAGAAAGAAAACAAAAGAAAATATAATTGATGTATATTCTACTTGCTTGGAAGTTCTGCATGCTAATTGCACGGGCTACTAAATAAAAATCAACAATCAAGAGGTTCTGCTGATATTTATCAATGTTACATTATTTGTCCTCCTGTAAACTGAGTGCAGATGTAGCCAGTTGAGTTTAGAAAAGTATATCCGTTCTTTCTACTTGGTCATGTGGAGTCTGTGTTATTCAGAATTACTTTGATGTCAACACATAATCTATGTATATCTGCATAGCTAAACAAAGTGTAGTATTCATATTCCAGCACCAGTAAAAAAGTAAACACCTCCCCCTGCCCCCTAAAAAGCCCAAAGAAGCTAGGTGTTATTGCAACATTAAAGAAATAGTATAATAACACCATTTAGGTACCACATTTCATTTTATTTCTAGCAGGCCCAGAGATGTGGAGATATTATTTCATGTAAATACTGAAATATCAGTAAAAAAAAAAATTAGATTTTGAAATTCAGAAAATAACAAATGTGGGAAAGGTTTATTTCTTTTTTGAACAAAGTATCTGTTTTCTGTCTAAGGTGTTCATAGATCACTTGCTACTGTGGTACCAAAGCGCTTAATTATTTTAATACAAATGTTCCTGTGGGACATAAAATGGATACTTACACAAAATTGGATTGACTACTTTTGTTACATATACCTTGCATGAATTAAATTTTCACAGATGAGGTTCACCAAGACTAGCCATCTCAGTGTGGTGCTTGTCAGTCAACAATAAATACTGCAGACAAAGTTATCAAAATCACACTTCTCATAAGGTGAAGAATTTCACTGCATCAATCAAGGAAATGTTAATGTTAAACTGGTTTCTTCTTGTGTAAATTGTCTCCCTGAGGATCATCTCAGATTGGTTTTTTAATTAAATTATGGAAAGAAAGTGGTTAATAACATCAAGAAAGAAGGGAACTTGGTTTCCAGAGCTTGTTTTAGCTGGAAAACCCTGATCCTACTTATCTGAAAAATAGGTAACAAGTTTAGTGCGAAAATTAACCCTTATGCGTGTGGAAGTGTTTTTGCTTTTTGAACAAGTAGCCAAGATGCACAGGGTTAGAATTCAAATGACCAAGAGTAAGCACATCGACACAGGGGAGTTTGGTGGCCAAGGCTGGGAGGGAGAGGGATCAGGAGTGCTGAATTAATGGGGGTCACAATGTGGCTGCAGCCATGGGTGGGAGGCTGTGCTGGCAACCGCAGTCTTTGTGTACCAACATCTCCCCATGGACATGAGTGATGGGCTTGTCCGTCCCTCACGTGGCACCGCTGGGGCAGGGTGTTTGCAAGGGCTCACCACTTACCACTACTGTGTCTGCCAAGAAGTGCAAAGCCCCGATGCAAGACAGGAGACTGAGAGTAGAGTAAGACATGCTATGGGGCAGAGAGGGTTTGACAGTGAAAGAAAAAGCCCGAAGCCATATGAGGACATATTCTGACCACGGATATCAAGCAACGGCCTTCTCCTGTCACTCTTGACTCTTGCCCACCACACAAGTCCATGCCAGGTGTGACACACATTCCACACAAAGCACCCTTCTAGCAGCACCCTTTCAATATTTTCCGCTAAACAATGCCTACCTTATGCAAGAACTAAAGATTATTCTGGGTCTGGGAGAGACTTCCCTGGCACTCTTCTTGTTTCTTTGAAGCCACCACTTGATAATAAAGCAATGAAAATGCCTAGCCAGCAAGCAAAAATTGCACATTTCCAATATGGGGAAACAATAAAGTTATGATACAGTCCCATTTACTGTATATTTTCACCATTTCTTGGAAATTATATATTTGCACCTATAATTTTGCTTCAGGAGTAAGAAAGTATCTATTTATACAAACATACACATATGGCTATACATATACATCAAAGAAATTTAAAATGTATTTTGCATCAATGTAAACAACATAACCAAACAATTACTTTATAGCAGATGGTCTACCTGAGACTTTAAGAAAAAAAAAAAATCCAACACCTGTTAAATGCTTTGGGTTAAAAATAAGTGTTTTGACATACAGTTTATTTCTGTCAAAAAGACCAAACGGCTGGAGAGCTGACTGATATATAACTGCACTATATGATTTGTCTTTGTGTGAAAGTTTAGCATTGAAAAAATGATTAATGATCAAATATTTTGAAAGGGAAATTGTTCCATATTGGAGAATATTCAACAATAAAAACAGATTTAACACCTGATAAGAATGAGTTTTGTAAAAGGAATTAAATGTATCAGATCAGGGAATAATTAATCTCTAATAAAGGTTCTATAAATACTGAAAATAATACTGGTAATTTAAAATCAGGTGCCACTGCATTTGTTTTCAGAAATTTTATTCAGATATTATAAAGTTGAATAAATATGTAAAAATTTGTGTTATTGTTGCTAAACTCTGATGAGATCAAGTCTCTGTTTTTCTGCCATCTCCTGTGCCTTTTCTTCAAATTTCTGTAGCATTTTTTAAAGTTTTTTCTTCTGTTTGTAACACCCATATAAGTATCAAATAAAAGTACTATTATACTAAATAGAATCCTAGCCACTAGAATCCATATACAAAGTAAATAATTTGCAAAGTATCTATTTTTCTTCTTTTTCTTTAGTTGACAGTTTATAATCATGCACAAATAATTTTAGTTGAATGCAAATATTTTGGTAACAAAGCTAAATTAAATATCAATTCACTGATCAGATGAGATATTAAAAAACCCCAAACAAAACAGATAATATTCAATAATACACAAATGCCAGACATTTAGTATAAAAGGACAGCTGAAACTGAAATGAAACAGTTCCAGTAATACAACTTAAAAAAAGAAAACATATTGGCAAAGTCATATTAAGTTTGAACCTACTTGAAGATTATTCCCAGGTAGCTGAGATGTCAACAATGAGATATAGAGAGTCAAGCACACTCAGAGAGCGAACTAACTTACCTAAACAAAATTTTCAAGTTCTCCATATGTTGACTACAATGAGAAAGTTAACACAAGTAGTCTCCAAACTTGTTTACTACAACAGGTGCTGTTGGATACATCTGAACCATCAAACTTTCTTTCTTATAACATAGATGTGATTACAAAATACCAAAATCCCCAATGAAGAAAGGAAATAAGATAGAAACAATAAAAGGTATATTTGCATATATAGATCTGCCTCTGATTCCCATAAAGTTAATAATCAAGACAAAAGGGCAACGTAGATGGGAATGAGAAATACAATCTTGTATCTAACCCACTCAGGGAATATTTAAAAGTAGCATTTTCTGTTTATTTTCTCTTGTTGCATTCATAGATAAGATCAGGGTTTAAAATGGGGGGAATTAATGTATTTAAGAAGGGCACTGTGCATGGCCCATGCTCCCTCTTGCCTCGGCCCTGACCAGCGCAGCTGCAAGTCCAGGCACCATGGCTCCAGCCCAAGCCCTGGCCCCAGCCCAGGCCTGCCCTGCCCAGACAGGCTGAGCTGGCCCAGTCCCAGCTTAAGCTCAAGGCCCGCTGCAGCTCTAGCCTGAAAGAGAGAGCTGGGAACAATTCAGAACCATCAGAAGGGACTGGCAGCAGAGAAAGAAAAGGGACGTGAGGAGAACAACTGTGCAAAACACCAAGGCTGGTGAAGGAAGAAAGGTGAGGGAGAAGGAAGAGGTGCCCATAGCCGAGGTTCCCCCTGCAATCTGTGGCAAGAGTGCAGGTCAACTTGCCTGCAGCCTGTGGAGGTTCAGTGGTGGAGCAGAGATCCACACAAGCAGTAGCTTCCCCTGAAGAGGCTGTGACTCTGGGCAGTGTGTGAGGGAACTGCAACCATGAGCAGACTGACATTGGAGTTTTGTTGACTTAAGCTGAAGCAGTTCATGTGTGAGAGAGCTGCAGCTGAGGACAAACCTACACTGGACTTTTGTGAAGGACTTCTGTGGGAATGGTGCCACACGGAAGCAGAAAGAAACTGGGAGGAGTCCTCCCCTACCCCTGAAGAGGAAGGAGCAGCAAAGACAGCACGGGATGAACTGGCTGCAACCTCTGTCCCTATCCCCCTGCACTGCTAGGCAAGGTCAGGCAGGTAAAGAACCTGGGAACAAAGTTGAGCTGAGGAATGTAGGGACGGGTGGGGGAAGGTGTTTGACTTTTAATTTTGTTACAAGTAACAACAGAGTAGAACAGTGAGAGATACAACCAGATCTTAAAATGTTTTCAGTTTTTTCTCCCCAAGATGAGTCTGTCTTTTGTCCATGACCATAAGTGGTGAGCAAAACCCTCCCAGTCTTTTCTTTTGTCTAGCCTCCTTTTATGGGCATCGTGGTGCCCAGTTACTCATTGGGTTTAAATCATAACATACAGATAACTCTATGGAAATAGAGTGGGCTTTATAGCAACCAAAAGCAATCAAAATAATTAAAAATATTAGAATATACTAGGAAAGAAATAAAGAACCAAATAGAAAACATGATGGCAAATTCATGGTTCACTCATTCAATGAACTCTGTATACAGTGCTCATTCTCTCATCTGAAAAAGATATATGAGAACTTGGAAGCAAATTCAGAGAAAGGCAATAAGAATCATCAAAGGTACGTATTGGACTCTGTATGAAAAATGATTGAGTATAGTGGGACTCAGCCTAGAAAAGAAATGAAAAGAGGAGATAAGATAGAGATCCATAAAATCATTAATGACCTGGAGAAGACAGGCTGGGATTGACTGTTCACTGTCTTTTTCAACAGAAGTACTGTCTGAAACATGAACATAATAGCTTAATTTTAACTTCAGGTTCAAAACCAAGGCTGTGGTTCTTCACTCAACAGCTAATAAAACTGGAATTTCTTGCCAGATAAACCTTTTGAGAAGTTCATATAGGTTGTGAGAAGCTTATATAGGTTTGATGGGAGACATGGAAGACAAATTGACTGATGTTCAGCAGATAAACTTCAGAGGCTCAGGAAATACCCTGAACTGAAAAGAGACTGGGAGAACTGCTTAGACAGAGTACAATGTAACCTTATTGTATTCCTATTCTTACATACAACCTCAATTTTGACCAGTGCTGGAGACATCATACTAGGCTAGATGAAGGCTTGTTCTAAAACATCAAAGCTGACTTTATGTACATACAATTTTGCTTGAATACACATAAATATATGTGTGCGTAGTTTAATCCGTCGTATATACATCTGTGAGGTATACAAAGTAAGAAGGTAAAATACATTTCAATAAAAATAGTCTAGTAAATTTCTCCTTTCTGCCAAAGCTGCAATATCTTCTACTTGTACTCAGGGAGGTAAAACTGTATTTTGAAATGGACATTAGCTTAAATTCATATAAAGCATCTTGTTCTCTAAAATCACCATTATATTGCTTTGAAGTATTTTTTTTTCTTAATCTGGAAGAAAATGGCACTGTGAATGTTTATGTATAGTGACCCTTTTACTTTATGTGCAAGCTAAACAAAAGAGATATCTCCTCTTTGGTTCATTTTCATTTTATTTTGGAAACAAGTCCTCCAGGTTAATGTTAGAAATTCACAATGAAGTCCTTCCTTGCCATAAAACAAGTTAGTCAATTGAATATTCAAAAAGTATTAACTATCTGTGACTGTTTTTATTTGTTTCTATTTCTATTTCAAAAATTTGGTAACTGTAGTGAAAATACAAAACAAAACACTGTTTATTGCATACTCTGGCCTTCTAACGACACACAGAAAACATATGGGTTCAGATAACGATGTTCTAAGGCAGTAGTGCTCAAATTATAACTCTTAGGGGACCTGAATATGGCTGTCATGAAACCCATGTGTCTCATTTGTGTTCCTTTTGCTGTATTTTAGTCCTGGGCAGACAGAAGAACAGTAATAACAGCAGCAACCCTCATGCAAAAACAGACAAGCAAGGCAACACATGATCAGTAGAGAACTACCTTGCAACTTTAAGTGAAAGATGAAGGGGGGGGAAAAAAGAGGTATAAGGTAGTTACTTCTGTAAATAGAGATGCATATGCGAATAAGGAAAAAACCCACCTCCTTTTCAGCACTTAAAGCTCTCCTTGCTCCCTGACTAGTTATGGATGTTGAGTCAGGCCAGCAAACAGTTTAAAAAACCCCAGATTTTATTGTTTCAAAACTGAGCTTCTAATTGTAAAGGTCAGCTTCTAATTGTAAAGGATCTTCTATTTGTGCAATTGAAATCCATCCTGAGCTTCTCATTCTATCTTAACATTTTCTTCATTTATTTACATTTCTCCCAAATATGACATCAAAGGCTGACAAAAGGATAGAATGATAGCAGTGTCCCCATGCCATGAATCCAGTTGGCTCATTTTTAGTTCTATTTTGCAAGCTTGGATTTCTGTGACTCTATAAACCTTCAGTACATGTTGAAGGGGACAATATTAAATGAAAGAGGATTGGAAATAGTAAGAATATTTGAATACTTTATTAAACCAGATTTTATTCCAGAGGGAGAAAGATACTTTCAGTGAGATTCATGTAGGTTTATTCTGAAGTCACTGCTACATCTCTTCTCCTGTCATTGTTGACATTTCCAGATGGTTATGCATACAAACCTTCTAAGGATTTAATTTTAAAACTCAGCTGGAAGAATTTTCTAATACTTCCTATCTGCTCTCAAGATGGATGAATAATAATTTTAAAAACCTTACATATATTTGCTTTGTTAACTTTCCATACATTTTTATCCTTTGTGTTTGCTTTTCCCAAATATTTTGGCACAATTTTTTAACTGCCTGTAGTATTTGTTGAAATGGGTGTTTTGACCCTCGGTGCTACATCAGAAAAAATTTTGCATATAAAATACTGTTTAATCATATATCAAATGCAGGATCATATCTGTGGTCAATGAAAAATAATTTTAATGAAATGTTCTTGCCTATTTGTTTTGACAGTTTGAAGTCCAGTCCAACAGAATATGGTGTGCTTCAGTGCTGTGTTGCACACAAAGGATGTCAGCAGTTGCTTAGAGCTAAGCACTTTGCCCCTGACACAGTGAGGCAGATAAGCATGTGCTTAGCTTAAAGTACAAGTGCTGCTAACTAGGGACACATGGTAAGTTTTGTGCATTTGGCTCATTTCCTGAAGCACAGCACAAGAGAAGAGATACTTAATGATCTTAAGGTCAGTAGATTTTGTGCTACAAATATGCTGGCTTCAGAAAAATAAAAATCATAGAGATACATTTTTATCCTTTATTGCTACACAAAGTTATGAATCTTCTAAACAAACAAAGAGATGAAAAACAGAAAGACCATTTAAAAAGCGTAATCTTTTAATCTCGTGTATTGGCAATATTGAGTGTGACAAATCATGCCAGGCTGGCTATGCTCCATGAACTGCTTGCAGGCAATTTATAAACCAAAAGTTATCTGAAAAACTTCAATAGGCTAGCTTTTTTCCTACCACTGTTCTAATATTAGCTAGCACTGGAAATAGACTATTGAGCTAAGTTTGACTTGGAGTAATTGATCGTGTGTTTAAAGAACAGTTTGTTATTATTTTTGTTCATAAAAATATATGAACGTAAAGTGTTCAGAAATATAATTCAGGTTATTTGCCACAGAGATCTGTTAAAATATGTTAAAAACATCCAAGGAATGAAAACTGAAACTCTAAAGATGCTTAATAGTAGGTCTTTGGAGAAGTCTTACTCAGTGCCTGCTACATAGATTATTTAGATTTCTAATAGTCTTCTTGTTACACACGGGTGTTGTAAAAGGATGAAACAATATGATTGTTATTATGTGCGATTCATCATTTCAGTATGTAAAGACTGCAAGGATCCTTGCCCTTCATGAGATAACATTACCCTAAAGTTATAGTTAGGCTTTAGACTTACCAAAAATCACACGCAGCAAGGATGGAGATCCTGATGTCCATGTGGTTTGCATGATCATTCTAGGTTGTATACATGATGGTGAAGCCTGTGAAAGGAAATGAGGTAACCGGGACAGTAAAGTTGGACTTGGCAAGTTTGATGATTTTCCTAGTGCTATTCTACAACGGAGCAAAGAAGCCCTTAACAGAGCCACTGTCTCCTGTATATGAGCAGTCTTTAAAATCTAGAAACTGCAAAAGTTATATTTTTCTTAGATCAGATTTTTACAAACCAGAGAAAAGAAAGACACTTTTCAAGTTCGAAAGAAAAAAGCTAATAGCAGTAACATCATCATCACCTTTCTGTCCTCTCTTCAAGTTTTTTGAAATTGGATGTCAAGCCCTTCTGCTATCTCCAAGATCTACTGGGAGAAAAATAATTAAAAAGAAATAATTTTAGAGATTAGAAAAGTCCCATTTGTCCTACCTGCATATTTATCTTAATTTTAGGTTCCGAATAAACATGTTTATGCTCCATGTAAATAAAGAACACTTTTTTTTTTTCTTCATAGGCATGTCTGGGTACTTAATACAGTAATTTAAATAGAATTCAAATTTATTTTTTATATACTAGAAAGCTTAGTGACACTTTAAAATTATAATTTTCTTTAAGACACAGATTTCTCTTTCGACAAGGTACTTACATATAAATTTGACAGACAGTTCAGAGAATGTCACATCTTGGGAATAAGGAGAAGAATTTGTATCTGTTTTCACTAATGAATAGCAGGCTTCAGGGACTCAGTGAACTCCACTCTGCCCCACCAAACACCCACTGAAAACACATTTGGGACTACAGTGGCTGTCTGCCTGATCTTATGCAAGATATGGAGGGAGAAAAATGTTCTCTTTTCTAGCTCGATAAATACCTGTTCTGTGAGGGAAACTAAAATCTGCTGTGATGATTATGCTAACAGACTTTACAAATATTCTGAAGTTTGCTATAATTGTCTTGAATTATAAAATGACCACAGTGCAAGGCAGCTTATTGTTTTATTTCAAACCCCAGCAGTGTGAGAAAAAGAAAGATTTTGGGTTTTGATGAAATAATTTCATATTACAGTAAGTGAAGGAAGTCAGATTAGCAGTAATTTCAGTGAGATACAAGCATTTATAGCTGCCTCCCACTGTATAATCAGCATTGTTTGTAATTTAATATGTAGATCACTACTTAACATTTTTGTTTTAATTTACGGTTAAGTGTGATTTGGGCAGGGAATAATTTAATGAAATAT
>NW_010198610.1:0-824 GCF_000695765.1 Mesitornis unicolor | reverse complement strand
GCTGGGCCACTCTCCATCATCTTTGATAAGTTGCAGGCTCTTTGCCAAGTCTTGGGAAACGGGAGAGGGGCCTGAGGGCTGGAGGAAAGCAAATGTCACTCCAGTCTTCAAAAAGGGTAAGAAGGAGGACCTGGGTAACTACAGACCGATCAGCCTCACCTCAATCCCTGGAAAGGTGACAGAACACCTTATCTTTGGCACTGTCCGTAGGCATACCAAGGATATGGTCATTAGAGGGTCATTAGAAGCAGTCAGCATGGTTTTAGCAAGAGAAAGTTATGTTTGACCAACCTGATAGCCTTTTATGAGGACATAGCCAGGTGGATAGATGCTGGTAGGGCAGTGGATATGGTCTATCTTGGTTTCAGTAAAGCATTTGACACCATCTCCCATAGCATCCTCGCAGCTAAACTGAGGAATTGTGGTCTGGATGTTCGGGTAGTGAGGTGGATTGGGAGCTGGTTGAAGGAAAGAAGTCAGAGAGTTGTGGTCAATGGGACAGAGTCTAGTTGGAGGCTTTTATCTAGTGGAGTCCCCCAGGGGTTGGTACTGGGACCAGTACTATTCAATATATTCATCAATAACCTAGATGAGGGAACAGAGTGCACTGTCAGCAAGTCTGCTGACAACACAAAACTGGGAGGAGCGTCTGATGCTCCAGAAGGGTGTGCTGTCATTCAGCGAGACCTGGACAGGCTGGAGAGTACAGCAGGGAGAAATGTAATGAAATTCAACAAGGGCAAGCGTGGAGTCTTCCATCCGGGAAAGAACAACCCCATGTACCAGTATAGAGTGGGGACTGACCTGTTGGGGAGCAGCACAGC
>NW_010198609.1:0-451 GCF_000695765.1 Mesitornis unicolor | reverse complement strand
TTAAGTAGTATTTTAAAGATATATTTTTTAGATATTAATCACTGTCGTACCTGGTGGTTGCATGTGAATAATTTCCTGTTTCGTTCTGTTTTCACATGAACTGAGCCATGGTCGGTGAGGATGGTGAGCCCATGCGCTGATCGGTCTGCTGTACTTCTGCTAAGATAGCGTGGAAGTGATCTTTTGAAAGCTTTATTTTATTTTTATTTATATATTTTTATCATAACTGCTTTGAGTCAGGTGGCTGCAATACATCTCCAGATTTCCCACTCATACACACAGTCTTCTTAACCATCCGTGCTTCATGTCAGGTAACGAGGGTTGTGATCTATCTGCAGCCAAATCCGTGATTTTGGAGTTTGAGAGTTGACTGGTATTCATAAGTCCATCATCATGGAAATACTTGGTGGTTTCTCTTTTTCAGGAAAATTGATAAAGCAGCATAAAATAG
>NW_010198608.1:1571-2466 GCF_000695765.1 Mesitornis unicolor | reverse complement strand
GCCGGATCTCTCTCTTCTCCTCTCTACTACTGCGGGATACGGCAATAGGTATGTATTCATAGACCAGGTATATATTCATATATATTAATAGACTAGGAATATTTCAGAAAAAAAGAGACTTACTGAAGGTGTATGTCAGGTAACAGAGATGTGGTTACAGGCACTGTGGAGACATTAAGACTGCTGCAATTTGCAGTTGCACATTTTTTGTATAGTAACAGCAGCAGATTTTGGCAAATACAGCATGAGCAACAACTCAGAGTACCTAGAAAAGGAACTGCTACGTAAGAAACCAGCAAAACTGTTAGTTCAGGTTTTTTTTCAATGTAAGGGGCAAAATTTGGCACAATGTCCTACTGCACTACAAAAAAGCAACTGATGTGCTTCTTCACTTCAGTGATGAAAGTATTATCACAAAGACACAGCAGTAACCAGTGGCCGCTATTTTTCAAGTTAGACAGCTGCACCATTTGATTCACTTGTACATAGGAATAAACTGATGCTCGGTTTTTTCTTTCAATAATTCAAATCAGTATTTTAAAAAAGTTTGCAGTTGGAAAATCAGATGCTTTGCCAGTCTTCTACACCTTATTATTTCTTTAAGATTCTTTTTTCTATTCTAAAATAATAATCCAAGCCTTTTCAAAAGTTTAAAGAGAAGACACTTAGACAAAAAAGGTCCTATATAGTCTGTCTTTCTCTTATCTTTCAAAGCTACTATTATTCCTTAGTAAGTGACTTATCTTCGGCAGTTTGTAATCCAAACTAAACTTTCTTTCAAAATTATTTTACAATATTAATTTCAACAAAATCTCTCCTATGAAGAATACCATGTTACAGAATTTAATTGGAATAAAAGGAAATAAATAAGTCTTAACCTCCAGAATCTAACAAA
>NW_010198608.1:0-1549 GCF_000695765.1 Mesitornis unicolor | reverse complement strand
CATTTCTGCAGAAATATCTGGTACAGACATAGCTTTCCACTAGGTTCAATACAAGTCCAACATTTCCTAATAAAACTTCTATGAATTGTCCACAAAGGCTAAAAAATAAACTACTCCAGCAATCTCTCATTCTGAGTTTCAACGTCACCCTATGACAGGGAGAAGTTGTTATAATCCAAAATGAAATGTCTTTCCAGCTGCACAGACCCTATCACCTCTCAACTGAAGAGGTCAATTTAAAAAATCTCCAGATTAAAGCATAAACTCATGTTGGAGTTAGGAAACATTCATGCAACACTTTCTGTCAATAAGGATGTACAACCTCCTGCTTTTGCGATGAACAGGGGACACAGACATATAGAAAGATCTCCCCAATGTGTACTTTCAGAACTCTCTCAGACAGCACCAGGGCTGATCTTCCCACTCTCAGGTCCTTATGCAGAGTTCTCAGCCCAAGAGGGTCCATGTTTTCTCCTCAGTCCACATTCCTTACCACAGTTATCAGCGATTGTGACTGTCTTTTACAGAATGCACACAAAGGAATATCCTTTTCCTTCTTAGTGGAGGATGACTTGTGCACTGTGGTTTAGGTTTGAAGGCTGCGAATACTCCAGCCATTTGCCTTCCAAAAAAACTCAAACCAAACCAAACCAAAACCACCAAAGAACCAAACCCCCCCACCTTAATTTTTCCTTTTTCCTGTCCTTGTCAGGGCACAATGACAAGAAAATCCACAAGTCTAAATTTTGAAGGCTGCGAATACTCCAGCCATTTGCCTTCCAAAAAAACTCAAACCAAACCAAACCAAAACCACCAAAGAACCAAACCCCCCCACCTTAATTTTTCCTTTTTCCTGTCCTTGTCAGGGCACAATGACAAGAAAATCCACAAGTCTAAATATGTCCTTTGATCTATAGAATATTACGACACAGATCTGCAAAAATAGATTTACAAATCCGCACAAGAATTTGGCCAATCTGAATGTGTACTTAGAGTCCACACAAGTGCAGAAGCACTTGTTAAATTCGAATCAAGAGCAGTGCTCAGAACAGTATTTTAATTACACTTTTGAATTTCAATCCCAGTTGCCCTATATATACTGACATATCTTCTGTGGTTCAGACTATGACCCTTTACTTCCATTAACCCTTAAGTTTACACAGTGTAAGAGGGGTTTATAATCTGTCACTACCGTGTTTTCCATATCAGATAATAATTATGTCTGTCAAAGGCAAAATTTATAATCAAGCTATGTTTAGACTTATTTTTCACATTAGACTCATCTCTGGAGTTGGAGATTTGGTTTTTTCCCCCCTACGAGAGAAGGCCTCAAGTTTCAGCTTCTCCACCTCTCAAGATTACAACTTGCTGTTGTTCTGGCTTTTCACAGGAGCAAGTCATCCTTTTCCATCAGTGCCATTTGACATAACTGGTAGGGGCTCAGCTGCAGGAAGGTAAGAGGATTGCCGAGGAGGTACAAAAGAGAAGACAGGGTTATGTGAGGTACAGGATGAAGCCTCAAGGCCCACCCTGCACAAGCATGCTGCTT
>NW_010198607.1:0-24842 GCF_000695765.1 Mesitornis unicolor | reverse complement strand
GTCGGTCTTCCCACCATGCTTCTCAAGAGTACGGAAAAAAACCCCAAAAACTCAGTGCAGTGTCTCTCTGCTTCCACATGACCACCTTTCCATAGGGGAAAAAGTCCTCAAAAGTCCAGTATGGGTCTGCCCACAGCTGCAGTTTCCCTCACACACAAAACTGCTTAAGCCCAAGTCCTCAAAACTCCAATCTGGGTCTGCCCATGGTCACAGTTCCCTCACACATGACCAGTCAACCTGGCTCTCGCCATGGGTTGCAAATGGGAAACGTGGGCTCTGCGTCCTCCTCCTTCCGCTCTTTTCTTTCCTTCAAACCAACCTTGGTGTTCTTCAAAGTTGTTCTCCTCGGGCCCCACTCCTTTCTCTGCTGCAGCTCTCAAAGTTGTTCTCCTTGGGCCCCACTCCTTTCTCCACTGCAGGTCTCTTCTGATGGTTATGGAGATCCCAGCTCGCTCTCTCTTTTTTTTGGGATTAAACTGCAGCAGGGTTTAAGCTTAAGTTGTGGTTGGGGCCAGCCATGCCCAGCCGGGCAGGGACAGGGCCACGCCACCCACACCTGGGGCCGCGCTGGTCAGGGCCGGTGCCAGAGAGAGAGTGAGGCATGCCCTGCACCCCCCTAAACACATGAATTCGCAGGGGCGCTGATTGGCTTGGCCCTGGTCAGAGGTGGGTCTGACAAAGGCAAAAGGGGACCTTTTCAGGTAGCTTCTTAAAGGGCCATCTCCATATCCCTTCCTTGGTTACCAAAGACACAACCAAAAATCCCTCACAGAAAAACCCAATACAGAGAGTGGATTATTTATCTTTCAGTAGATTCCTGTCATTAGTCATTGTAAAAACCTTTCTTTAAGTCAAATGCAATGCAAAATAATCCACTATAAAGCCTGTTATACTGTTCAAGAGATAAAACACATATAGATATTAGGACAAGCACAATATTTAAGAGTTAATTTCTCTACTAAAATCTCTCAGAACAGTGAAATTCAGTTCACCTGTATTTCTTTCCCAAAATAGCAATTACTGTGTTCACTATATTTAATCTTTTAAGTCATAAATAACTCCTTTAAAATGAACAGTAGAAAAATATTCGTAAGATATAGAAAATATCCAAATGCAATATTTGGAATCTAAAAAGGAAGTATATCTGATTTATTTGATTCCTGGTTATTCAGGCAGGAGTCTGTGTTCTAGATTTCACAATTATTGCTAAAAATTACATTTGGGATTGAACCATCACAAATTGCAACAAAGAATGACCTTTCTTATTATTATATTCACCTATGTATATGATTTTACCCCTCATAGCCTTATAGAACAGCCCAGGTTGGATGGGACCTTGAAAGGTCATCTCATCCAACATTTCATTAAGAAATCAATAAATTGTTTTGATCATTATGTTGTTTAACTTACATGAACTGAGAAATTTTTGCTTGTGATAACTATCCTGAGGTTCTCAAGTCTTTGTTGTGTATAGCTGTAATACCTATTTAATTTTTTGCCTCTAAAAATGTATTTTAATTTCATAGGATGCAAATGTAAACATTGTTGGCCCTGTAGACCCCACTATTTTAAAGAGTAACTTTTGATATTTCTGAAAACATTAGTTCCACAGATCTGTATTTCAATATTTTTAAGAAAGAATGTTATTCACTACAGGCCTACTTCAGTAGCCTGCTCTATGCAGCCTGCCCAGCCTCCAACTAATCCTGAAGTGTCATAAATTACAGCTCTATTTGCATCTCTTGGAAAACTGTGGTATTTCAAATAAAGTTAAACATCTCCATTTGGACAGCTACATCAAGCTCTCTATCAGCACTTAAAATAGGACCATTTACACACAATGAGAGAGATTCCTGTATGAGAACTCTCAGCTGGATACAGATTCATGTAAAGAAATTACTGAGAAATTGAGTTAAAAATGTATCATTCAGACATCAGGAAGAAACCAGCATGACCAAACCAGTCTGGCAAACAAACTTGCTATTAAGATTAAAAAACAAAGAACAACAAAATGGGATGTTTTGTGATAACCACTGAATGATTTATAATTTAATGTTTTTCTCCCTTCAGTGATATACTTCATAAGCTAAATATTAAAAAAACCACCACGAAACCACAAACAATTTTTTATTTTTAATTTGTGATTAACTTGTGATAGGTTGAAAAATATCAGAGAAATATGTAGTACCCCCTGCAGAAGTAAGATGTTAATTACTCAGTATAAGAAAATGTACAAGATACTATCACACCAGCAAGTTTTGCAAAACTCTTTTAATCTCTACCAACTCTTTTGTTAGGTCTATGCTTTTTAGTAATTTTAAACCTAAAACCAACAAGGATAACGAACCTACCAAACTAGGAAATCAACCTGCAAGTATTAGCATTTGAGGTACAATTCATTAAGTTTCATTTAGTATAAGAAACCTAAAGATAAAGAAGATTCTGAGTAGAAGAAAATGGTTTTAATCCATACTGCAATACCTTTGGCTGTATCAGATTACAGGTATCCGAATATTCATTTTTCAGACTCTGCAGTCACATCACATACTTTCATAAGTGCAGAGGTTTTTCTTCAGTTTGAAATGCTTAAAATACATTTCATATCATGATGTATTTGACAAAGGCTTATATTCTCTATTGTTTCTGTCAAGACACAAGGTGCAGAGAAGCACATCAGAGGAGAAGGAGAGGCAAAATTGGCTTTTTCTCTGGATTTTGTCTGCTCTGCAGGCTGCTGTAAGTGCTGGTCCTCACAACAGCTTTCAGGTTGTCACCAAGCTGCTTTGCATTCCAGACTTGCTTTAAAATAGAGCACTTCAGATACACTTCTCCCACCCTGATATGTTACAGTTGATTCCAGCACACTTCTGGGCAAGACAGACTAGAGAGAGAAAAACATAAATTTTCTTCCCTATAGCTCTAGGGGAACTCCTATAAATTGCTGATCTCATGTGTGGGAATACAGTTATGAGAAGCAAAGGTAAACAGTTTATAAACTTACTGTTTCAGCAATAACATGTCCATTCATGTTCACCATCCTATCTAGAATGCCAAGTAAAATTGTTTATTGCTTTTTCTTTTCTTTCTTCTCTTTTTTGAAATCTATTTGCTGTTAGTGGTTGGTAACACATTAGAACAAAAGTGAAATTGAAATCTGATTTAATAAGAACAATGGCAAAACTCAAAATTGAATTCAGGTGTTTATATGATCAGTTGTGAAATTCTGATTTATGTAGGATATCATACCCCTGTAGCACTAAAAAGTTTTTTAAAAGTATTATGTAGAGCAGACATCTTGAAAACTTTGAAACCTTGAAAATTAGGCAGACTATAAATTCTTCATGGTCCTAAGCAGACCTTCTGCATGTGGTGAATTTCACCTTTGATGCACTTCTGTCTAAATTATTTTGGCTGCCTCAAGTTTGTGATAGACTAATTTTGTTCAAAATTTTCCAGTATTGAAAAAAATGACATGGTTTGCCCAATTTAAGTCAATGAATGTGTCATCTAAGTTGATAGAGGTTCTCTGTTTCCTTCCACTGGTATGTGACAGGAAAAGATAAATAGAGTATTTCTTTCTTTTTATTTATTTTGCTTTCAAGCACAAAAAGAAACTTCTGCAATGTTTTAAATATTGAAGACAACAATGCAATAAGATTGTACTGATTTCTGTTGTTGAATTGACGTCTAACAGAAGTACAACTGAATGAAATAAGCATTAATTTTATTCATTTTTATTTTAGATCCTATTGTTAGATTTGATATATTACTAAAAAGCAAATAAGTTTAAGGAGGTAACTTGGTTTCAAATTTATTCCAGTATTTATGCCATTGGAAGTGTGAGATTGCAATATTTTTATTAGTCCAGGTGATAAGATTGGAAAAGGCAGAGGGCTTTTGGGCAAAGTTTCTTCATATATATTTTAATATCTCTATGGCTACAACATATTGCTATTTTGTATTATTTCCAGAACCAGATACAGAATGATAGAAATATGAAGAAGAAAGACCTGAAAACTCCCAAGGTATTCACATAAAAAGACTAATTTACAAAACGAAAAATAATTAGTTTAAGAAATTTTTTATATATGTACATATCTATAATTCAGAAACTCCAGAACTTGGGACTGAAAATCTGTTTACTCCTGATCCACAAGTGCAGTAATCTTAATAATGTATTTTCATTAGAATAAAAAACCTTCTTCTCATCAAGTACATTCAGATCTGGGTATTTCAAAGGACACTAACAACATATGTAAATGCCCTCAGATGAATTCCTTGAGATTATTTGAGACTATTTTCCTCTTTACTTCACTGTTTCTATATCTGGACCACTGAGTCAAGGATTCTGCAGCCAGCTAATTTTATGTCCATTCGCTCCAGACATCCTGCTTCATTACTTTTCCCCTTCTTTTTACCTTACTCTAAATTGCTCATTTTTTTCTCTGTTTCAAGTCTCCCTTATATTTTTATTCCTTCAGAAGTGTATATTATATATATTAGAATATGCAGTACAGATCAGTGAAATAATTTTCACTAGAAGAGGCTTAGATACTGTGATGTTGAAGCTGATAAAAGAACTAATACTGAGTAGCAAAAAATGCACAGTATGGTAAGGGTGCTTATAATTAAAATATAGACATTTATCTCACTGACATTTGTCTATTTATCAGACAATAAAAGAATTAATTACTATAATTAATATTTCAAGTTGAATAAATAAAAATCCCTAAAAATCCTATTTCAGCACATTTGATTTTTTAAGCATTTGATTTTTACCACCTGACGGATCTTCTTCACTGTTTGCACTGTGAGGTTTTCACTAAGTATGGCTTCCATTTATAAATTGTGTATCTGCATTATTTTAATTGCCTCCAAGTTTTCACTCCATAAGAGTGAGGTGAAGTTGAGAATCAAGATGAGAAATGTGAACTGTGACTGCTACACTGCAACTCATTAATTGGGTTAAGGACTCTGAGCAACTCACATTTTCAAATACTGCAGTCAGGCTTTCCTGTAACACAAAAAATGTGCGGATTTATGGTTTTGTAAAGAATTTACCTCATACTTTCTAAAATGCATATTCGTAACAAAAGTAATGTTTTCTTAAAACTCGCTTCCTATTTTACTTCATCATTATTACTGTTGGGAAGTGGAGTGCCCATGGGAATGTTAATAAGGGCTGATAACAATACTAACAAAAAAGCAAAGTTAGTCAGTGATAGCAAAACTTAACAGAAAAACTTCTTAAAACAAAAGAGAAAAAAATATCCTAAGAGGTGAAAAGCTCAGAGGAGAGCTGGAGGAAGAGACATTTCTTAAAAACTAGATTGCATAGCAAATCAATAGGATTTCTCATACTCCTGCTGTCATTTTCTGTTTCCAACAAAATAGTGTATTTCAGACAAATTACTGAACAGAACAAATAAGAACACTGGCTTTGGACATCTTAATGCAACAAAGAACCATATACAGAGACAACAGGAGGTGGTAGACTGAACAAATCATCTGAACAGATTGTTCAGCCTCTAAAGTGGTGTGTACACCCTTTCCATTTTAAGTACACAGTGTCCCTTGAATTCTGGAATAGAGATGGATCCCTGGGCACTTTCTATTCAACTGTAATGCTGACTTTATTCCTACAATAGCTTTCTATCTGGGCCTTTCCTTTTGCATACTAATAAATAAAATGGATCAAGAAACATTCTCTGTTGTTAAGATCAAGTGGTATCATTTCATTTAATGCATTCAAACTCTCCACCCCTCTGTAGGTATTACTCTTCTGTATTTCTAATTCGCAGCAGCCCCTGTAATTTTGTATCACTCAAACTATGATAGGGTTGCTTAGGTAAATGCTGCTTGGACTGTGGGAGAACAGTATCGTAGGCCATCTTGATAATATATGTGTTCATGGCCTCCAGGCAAGCACCAGCTATTGTTTCTTTAATGGACATAGCCTTAAGGGCCTTTTTCTCATGGTTTTCACCTTGTATGTAAGTTTGCTTTGTGTGACATAAAAGCTGGAATAGTTGAGGGCAAGGAATAATCTTGATTTGGGCATTGAATATTCTGAATTCAGTGCAGAGCAAAAGGTGAAAGAGCAAGCACAGTAACTTTATGTTGCTTTTCTGAGTCCTCTCTACAAGGCAGAGCAGGCTGATCTCAAGGGCAAAGCAGACTGATCTCAAGGGCAAAGCAGACATGGGTTACTTCAAGTTTTATCAGTACTCTTTAAAATCATTTAATTCAGCTGAGAACCTATGAAGCACAGGAGCAAGAAGAAAGGACTGTATGACCTGGCACAGTTTTAATAGTGAAGGCTAACAGAAGAGTAAGAGAATACATTTGAGATGTCTACATCTTCAATACTTACTCTTGATTAACTTGCTGCTGTTAATCATTTATAGGTAGTGTTCACTAGAGAAAAACACCAATTTCTCATCTAGTAAGAACGGCATAACTCTTATTTGGGGATACCACAAGTTTTTAAGGAAGTTTAGCATGACAATAACATTGTTAGCTAAAATATAAGGCTTTTCATTGCAGATTCCAGCAGCCTATACTCATCCATTGTCAAATGACATCTGTTTAGATTCCTTCCTGATAAAGGAAAATACACTGCAACCTGTTCATCTGTCTATTTTTAACTGAAGTGTTTCTTTAAAAAAGTAAATATCTGAACAGCTCACCTATTAATAAACCAGGGGCTTGACATTATTGAGGGAACAAGGGATTTTAGTGTAGTCTAAATGAGCCTATCATTTATATTACTCAATCTGCCTTTCTCAGCAGACAAAATAAATAAATACAAACTGATTTCTGTTACGATGTGGAATTATACATTGGGCTGGTTTATGCATTATCTTGTGCATTGCTATCTATCTTTCTATTAAAAGCATAAAATATTCTGAAACATCTTATGCCGTATGTCTCTTAAAACTGCAGAGCAGCTAGGCTAAATTATCAAAGGAGGATGCACAATTAAGCAGGATCTTACTAATATGATCGAGCTCTGTAATTAAACCTCTGTCTCCATAGACACATCTGGTCTATGCCTCTTCACTGTGCTCTGGAATCTGAGATTTACTGCTTTTTGGCAATAATGTCCATGTTGAGGTGGGTGGGGGTTGGGTTTGTGTGTACAGTGGGCACTATACACCTCACAAAGATGTGATAACATCTTTATGTTACACCTACAGGATGTAGGTAACACAATGCAATGTGTAACACCTACAGGATAAAAGGATTGTCCATTTCTATTCTCTACTTTTAATTAGAATGCATTTAAAATGTGTTAGTTGATATTACATATACAGAAAAAAAGTATACATTTTATAGATCATAAATTAAGGATCAAAATCACACAAATGTGAATTAAAAGTAAACACATTTTAAGTTGTCTCTATTCTATTCTCACACTTGTATGAATGCAATAGAAGATTATATCACTTCTACATAGAATCATAGAATGGTTTGGGTTGGATTGGACCTTTAAAGATCACCCAGCCCAACCCCTCGACTACGGGCAGGGACATCTAACACTAGATCATGCTGCTCAAAGCCCCATCTAACCTGACCTTGAACACTTACAATGGCAGGGCATCTACAGCTGCTCTAGGCAACGTTTTCCACTGTCTCATCAGCTCTATTTTAAAAAGTTTCTTCCTTATGTCCAGTCTAAACCTATCTTCTTTCAGTTTAAAATCATGCCCCTTGTCTGTCACTACAGCCTTTTGGTAAAAAGTCTTTCTCCATCTTTCTTTTAAGCCCACTTTAAATACTGAAAGGCTTCAATAAGGTCTCTCTGGAGCCTCCCTTCTCCAAGCTGAACAACCCCAACTCTCTCAGCATTTCTTCAGCCTGAGATGCTCCAGCCCTCCAATTATATTCATGACCCTCCACTGGACCTGCTCTGACAGGTACATGTCTTTCTTGTACTGAGGACTGCAGAACTGAATGATGTACTCCAAGTGGGATATCATCACTGCAGAATAAATGGGGAGAATCACTTCCCTCAATCTGCTGGCCATGCTTCTTGATATGCAACACAGGATATGGTTGGCTTTCTGGGCTGCAAGTGCACATTGCTGACTCATGTCAGATTTTTCATCCATCATTATTCCAAGTGCTTCTTTGCAGGGCTGCTTTTAATGCACTCATTCCCCAGTCCACTGGTACTGGGGATTGACCTAACATAGGTGCAGGACCTTGCACATGGCTGTGTTGAACTTCATGATATTCCCATGGGCCCACTCCTCAAGCCTGTCAAGATCCTTCAAGAGGGCATCACTTCCCTCTAGCAAACGTCACTACTCAGCTTGGTGTCACCTGCAAACCTGCTGAGGGTGCTCTCAATCCCACCGTTTTTGTCATTGATTTAGATATTAAATAGTATTGGACCCTGAGGGACATCACTTATTACTTGTTTCCACTTCGAGATTGAGCCTTTGACTGTAAACCCATTGACAAAGCCATCCAGCCAATTCCTTATCCATCTAACAGTCCATCCATCAAACCCATATCTCTCCAATTCAGAGGTAAGAATGTTGTGAGTGACCATTATCAAAGACCTTGGAGAAGTCCTGGTAGATGACATCTGTAGCTTTTCCTCTGTCCATTAATATGGTCACTCCATCATAGAAGGCTACTAGATTAGTTAGGTATACACATTCAATTAATTTAAGAGTTGAGTAAGAGTAAAATGAGAAGTGAGGTTCCACACAAAATCAAGCAGCACATACATTATCATTGTAAACACACAAACATATGTACAACATTAATGAGCAACATAATTTCAGCCTTTGAATTATACATGGGTTGTACTGAGTTAGTTCCTGTTGGATCACAGTGGCATAAGTATAAACAAGTCTCTGTACAAGTGTCACATTTGTGAGAAAATATAATTATTTCTGCTTTGCAAATACTTGCTGCTGACAATCAGCTTTATATAAAGCCTATCAGAAACAATGGGAAAGTTCTCAGCAATTTCAGTGGTTATTATATGAAGCACCATGTGAGGAGTTTATTTAATATAAGTGAATAAATCTTTATTTTTGCATTTAAATAAAATATGTTTTGCTTATTATAGTGGATTAATAAATAAATCCAATCATTGCTCAATTAAACCTTGTGAAATTAAGAAGTCAGGGCTTGATCTTGTCTGTCTAGATCTCACACTCTGTCATTCCTATACAATTCAAATATGTATACATACATTTATATGCACTCCTTGTTAAACTAGAGCCAGAATAAAATTAGTATTTCATATTCTAATGATAAAACCTGAATATCTTAAAAATTCTTGATTTTATAAAAGGGGAGGAAAAAGCTAAGCTGAGCTTCAACATTCAACATATTACAGTCTAATAGGCAGAAGTTTGCATATTCAGTCCAAAAACACACTGCTGACTCTATACCATTGTTACGGTGAGGATAATAGTTCTCTTGTGCATGCATGGAAGACTTTATTAAATACTAAATGCATGAGCTTACACTGTGTGGTTTTTTTTCACTCTATTTTGCAGGTTTCATGAGGAAACCTGCAGGACTGGGGATATGATATATTAAAAATTGAAGCGCTTTTTTGAGAATAATTTGAATCAGAGGTTGTTAGGGCTGAAAGACACTCATAACTTGAAGGTTTATATATTTATTAATTTTTCTCACCCATGAGAGACAGCCAGGATGTACTAACTAGCCATTTATTTTCAAGAAAAAGAGAAGAGTCTTGAAATTATGCCTGCCCAACACTGTGCACTGGGAGTTTTTAAAAATGGATCTTTGAACTGGATCCAATTTTACTGGTAAAAGTCTTGAACAGAGTTTTGTTACTTGACTCTCTCTCTTAATAAATACGAACTATGTGGTGTTCTGGTCACTGAGGAAATGTGCTGCAAATGTTCTACCCGTGTTGCATTATAAATGATGGCACAGTAGACTTGTGCTGTTTGGAATGAAAGAAATAAAAAGGCATGGAAAGCAGAAATCAAAGCTAAAGAAATGCAGCAGGTAGATAGCCAGCATTACACTGCTGAGAAATGCTAGTGCTCCTTAAGCAACCATTTCTAGGATTTTCTTTCCACATTCAGAACATACCTGTGCAGTACACAGTCTTTCATTGAGTCTGAGAGAAGAGTAACAGAAACACATAAGAAAGATTGGAGTTCTGCTTTGTAGATTTGACTACTGTATTGAATTGACAAACACTAAGTCCTGTCTGATTCTAATGAATTGAGTATACTTGATATAAATATCTGCTTTATGAACTTGTAATGTGTGATAATTTCATATTAACTGTATGAACCATAAGTTATGGAATTGTAAGACATAGATATATGTTTATATTTTTATTATTTGTTATGTATTTATAAGTTTACTTTCCAGAACATTTAATGAAGCTTGACTTCTCATGCTGTCTGTTTACTGTGAGGAAGGCATCAACAACAAAAAAGGCAACTGGAAAGAATTTATGCTTTGTCAGAAACCATTATCCTTCAGTTGAGTGATAGTTACCCTGAAGTAGGATAAAAGATATGAAATTGTTTTAGCTTTATAGAATCATAGAACCATAGAATGGTTTAGGTTGGAAGGGATATTAAAGACGATCTAGTCCAACCCCAATGCCATGGGCAGGGACACCTCCCACCAGACGAGGTTGCCCAAAGCCTTGTCCAGCGTGGCCTTGAACCCTGCCAGGGAGGGGGCATCCACAGCTTCCCTGGGCAACCTGTGCCAGTGACTCAGCACTCTCACAGGAAAAAATTTCTTCCTAGTATCTAGTTTAAATCTATCCTCTTCCAGTTTAAAACCATTTCCCCCTCATACTATCACTACCTGCCCTTGTATTAAGTCCCTCCCTGGCTTTCCTATAGGACCCCTTCAGAAACTGGAAGGCTACAATAAGGTCCTCCTAGAGCCTTCTCTTCTCCAGGCTGAAAAACCCCAACTCTGTCAGCTAGTTGTTGTAGGGGAGGTGCTCCAGCCCTTTGATCATCTTGGTGTCCCTCCTCTGTACCCACTCCAACAGCTCGCTGTCCTTCATATCATGGGGGCCCCAGAACTGGACATAGTACTCCAGGTGAAGTCTCATGAGAACAGAGTAAAGGGGCAGAATCACCTCCCTCACCCTGCTGACCACACTTATTTTGATGCCCAGATGTGGTTGGCTTTCTGGGCTGCAAGCACACATTGCCGGCTCAAGTTGAGATTTTCATTGACCAACCCCCACAAGTCCTTCTCGGGACTGCTCTCGAGCCATTCTCCGCCCAGCCTGTATTTGTGCTTGGGACTGCCCCTACCCAGGTGCAGGTACTTGCACTTGGCCTTGTTGAACTTCATGAGGTTGGCACAGGCCAGCCACTCCAGCCTGTCCAGGTCCCTCTGGATGGCATCCTTTTCTTCCAGTGTGTTAGCTGCACCACCCACCTTGGTGTCATCTGCAAACTTGCTGAGGGTGCATTCGATTCCACTGTCCATGTCACTGACAAAGTTGTTAAACAGTACTTGTTCCAGTACCGATCCCTGAGGAGCACCACTCATCACTGGTCTCCATTTGGACATTGAGCCATTGATCACAACTCTCTGAGTGTGACCATCCAGCCAATTCCTTATCCTGTGAGTGGTCAATCCATCAAATCCACATTTCTCCAGTTTTCTGACCAGTATGTCATGCAAGACAGTGTCAAAAGCTTTGCACAAGTCCAGGTAGATGACGTCAGTTGCTCTTCCCTTATCCACTGAAGTTCTAACTCCATCATAAAAGATCACCATATTGGTGAAGCACGGATTATGGAGTGTTATAACCTAAAACCAAAAATGGTTTTCAAATGTTTTGGTAATCTGCAATGCCACATTTGCCTCCATGGAAGATGGTATTCAATGAAATATATGATTTCATTTCAAAACCTTTTTATATCCAGAGGGGGGGGGAGAGAGAGAGAGACTAGACCTCCAACCATCTATTTTTTTACTAATAAAGACAAAAGAAAGAACTACTTATTGTGTTTGTTCTAGACTACAGGAAAGGAACAACCTGTGTTCTGTCGTCTGGCTGAATGTAAATTGAATAGATAGTGGGGTATTTTACTGAATTATGGTAATAAAGAGCATAATAAATACATTTTATGTGTTTTCACAGGTACACAAATGTTCAACCAAGTGGCAGAGGCAAAAACATTGAACCTGCAGGGCACTCAAGTCAGATACACTTTGAAGATGAGAGGTAGAAACTTAACTTTCTCCTTCACTATGTCTGTAATGAAGTTACAGTTGATATCACATTGTATTATTTTCTGAATGTTATAGAACACTCTAAACATCAAAATAAGGAATGTATTTAATGTCAATATAGATGTCAAAACAGACGAGGTTTGGATCCAGTGTGGATGTTGGTCTACCTAGAGGTATAGTTTGCTCTGTGTATGTAATGAAATGTTTGACCCTCTGAAATACAAGGGAATTTATTTCAGTGCAGTCTAAGAACTACCAGACATAAGATAACTGAATAGCCTAACACACTGGTTCATGGTTAAAAATACAAACAGTTTTTAAGAAATCAGTTTTGATGCAGCAATATGTTACTTTCTGCAAGTAACTACAGCAGGCCAGGGATGATGCTTTGGTCCTCAGGCTTAAGTGGCAGGCTTAAACTCTCTCTCATCCTCATACAGGATTTGTTCTTCCATACTGCCTAGCAAGTTGTGCTATCCAGGTCCAGATGCTTTTTGGGGAACAGCTGCCATATGGCTAAGCAATGTTGGAGATGACAGTGGTAGCAATTAAACATGGACATTGACAAACCTTCTTCTTGGCCCTGTGTTACTTCTACATGCAGACATAGCCTAAGTGCCTCATGGTTTTTTCTTAATAACACTGATGTTAGCATTATCCCTTATTTAAATATAAGGCTCATCTTGAAGACTTTTATTGTTTTGGAAGTTGAATTACATGGCAAATAGGCTCATTATAAATGAAAATAAATAACATTAGTTTATATTCTATAGCCGGAAGAAACTCCATTGTGTACTATTAAAGGCTACACTTGGGAACTAAGACTCCTGAATTCTGATGCTGCAGGCAGATGTTACCTATTCAACAAGTCACTGAGCTGTTTGCGCCTCATAATTCCCATCTGCAAAAAAAAGGCATATTCTACTTATTAACTCTAGAGAAATACTAATAGCCTATAGTTAAAAAAAAATCAATTTAGAAGGGAAAACAGGTTAAAATGTGGTGTTCCCATTTTATAGGTATATATATACACATACAAACATTTAAATATAAGAGTGAACTTTGTATTTCAATAAATCATAGATTTTGGTGAAAAAAAGGATATGTGTGAGCAAATAGCCAAAGGAGTCTATGATAGAAGGGCTACTCCTGTCTAATACATAACACGACAGGATACATATGATAATATTATTTCATCTAACTGAAAATCATAATTGCATTTTAAGATTAATGGGAAGTATTAATATTTAGCAGTACATACTCCCAACTTATCTTCACTAAAGATTAATGAGCATTTAAAGAATGAACAAAATGCATAATTGAAAATCATTTGTCATTTAGGAAGTGTCATTGATCAGCACCCAGCTATTCAGTAGTTTACTATTTGATTTCTATTCAAAATTATTTAATTGTTATGCTTAGTAAACATCCATTAAAAGATCCTTCATCCCCTGTTCACGTGTACACTTCATGGTCATAGATCAGGTATGTGTTGTCCACTTCTGGGATCCTTTAACAAGAAAACTCACATAAACATGTTTAATAATGGCGGGAAAATACTGTATCTTTGGTACCCTAGAGAAATGTAGAAAATTCTGTTAAAAGCATACTTACAGCACTGTTATCTAGCTATCCTGCTCAGAACATTTTCCATGGTCAGCAGACGCACTCTAACTCTAAACATTAAGGTAGACTTTAGACATTTTGTGTAGAAGTGCAGCTGCCTAACATTTCTGTAGTCAATAGAGAATTTCTAGGTTATGAATGTGAGATACTAGCTTATCTACTCTGATTTTTTAGGAAGCCTAGGTTGATTATGGTTTTAAATATGCCAGGTGCCTAAAGTGAGCTGGGGAGGTTTATACATTAGGAAACACTATGGCTACAACAAATGGAAAGATGCTAATATTACTGGTGTCTTTCCCCTCTTTCTGGAAGGAGAGAATATAAGTAATAGTGTTACTCCAGCAGTGAGAAAAAATTCTGCCCCAACCGTCAAAGAACAAAGCTGGAATACTCATACAGACTTTTCATCTTCACATGACTTGTGAATTGATGGAAAAGTGTACATTGCCACACTGCATCATCACAAATCATGTTTATCATGACACAGACTGAATGAAAAATTTGAATTTTATTTCTTTTTTATTAAGATAAAAACAAACAAACAAATGCCCCCACTCATGCAAATCTGGCAAATCTCTCTATTTCTATAAGACAAGGAGGTAAAACAAATGAGTGAAACAAAGTAGTGTAATTAGATGTACTATTTAAGGAGATTGCACATTCACTGAAGCAATGAATTTATGTTGCTTGAGGAGTATATAAACATTTTCACCTTAACGTGCCATTATTTTTGCTATTATCAATATCCAAAAGGACTCGGAGAGCCAAAGAAGCACACCAAGCCCTTTTGAGTCTTTGCAGCTGTACGCCAGTAGGGGATGCCAAAAGAAAATATAAGAAAAGCTGTCCCATGAGCTTACACTTGAAGTGTCAGTAGATTCCTTTGCATTTCATATCTTGGTCTTTCAGTTCTGCAGTCAGAGGGCTGAAAAAGAAGAATATTAGTACAAGAAAAACCACAGAATAATCATTACAATGTGGTAACATCAATCACTATACAATGAAATTCTGTAATGAAGGAAGCAGATTAGTTTCTTGGTATGCAAGTAGTGCTGTGAAAACTTTGAAGAATTTAGGCCTATTACACATAATAAATAATAGGCAGGGTAATATAGTCAATATATATCACCGCATGCAAAATGTCACTTTTGCTTTAAGGAGGTGTCTAGTTTTATGCTTATGAGTTTGAAATATCACAAGTATATACTAATTCATTGACATTTCTACTTGGATTTAGCAATTGATTTATAGATTTCCCTATGACTTATCATTTATGGAGTATCACTTTTAAAACATTTCTCTAATTTAAGTTATATTTCTATACTGTGTAGTAATTACACTGATAGATTACTTTTATTAAGTAATGTATTGGGTTAAAATGTCACTTTGCTTTATGAGTTCACATTGACTTGTTTTTAATATTTCTTTTTCCTTTGCAGCATTAGCATTCTGTTTTGCAGTTGCATTGACTGAGCTAGGCAGGTGTTCAACCAAAGGACTTCATTTATGTGATGCTCAAAATTGTGAAATATAACTGCTTAGCTCCAGCAGTAGAATTTAAACTGTAACGGATTAAATTCCCATAAACTGTTATTCCCATTAACTTCAAACACTGGAGTGCTCAAGACGGAAAATAGAAAATGAGAAAGGGATGAACTGTGGTGGGTTGCCTAAACTGAACTATCATTTGATACTCCCTAGGGTTTATCAACTCACTTATAAGTGTTCCTTAAGAAGGCTGAGGATCTCCTATAGCTCCCATGCCCTATCTACCAGCCTTGGACATATGTCTCAGACAGGCATCTCACATGGCAGCAGATGTGAGCATGTAATGGATTGAACCATGTGTGCCTGAAACTCTCTCTTATTTCAGTTTAGACCTCTATCTCATCCTGGATAAAGAGCTAGGGAGAAAAAAAAACCCAAACCAACTATTTTTACTTTAGGTGTGAAGAACAGTCAGGTCATAAATTGTGAGTAATAAATCCTGAAGTTGTGATTTCTGCTGCTTGCATCAATCGCTACCTAAAGTGAAGAACACAAGAAGCTTCTGGAGAGTATTCTGAAACATAACTAGTGCAATGTAAAAGCAAATTTATCTGCCCCAGCATTTTTTCTTTTATTTTTTTTTCTCACTCTGTCCTTTTTTATTATAAAATAGTGTCCCAATTTCAAGAGAATTGTTAGAGAACAATTGCAAGCAAAATACCTTGGAGCATTTGTTAGCAATACAGACTCAATACTCAGGCTACCAAGAGGTAAAGTTCAGATCACAATTTTGGGGATGGGGTGATTTTTCTAATTATTAGGTTATTATGCAGAAAGTTGACTTTTCCTTCTCTGTGTTTGCCTGAAATCAAGTCAATAGGGATAAGGAAGGAGAACTCTGAATATCCCTATGAAATCAAGCTTCTCCAGAAACATATATGCTTCTACAGTCTTTCAAACATTTTAATGCAGGAGATGGGTATATCTACAGGCTGATCAGCAGATTCAAAATTCAAACAAGCCAGTTCTCTCAGATTTTTTGTGAACCAGAGAACTTCTGAACTCAAATGCCTAAGTAAACTACCTAAACTTTCTTTCCATGAATATAACAATATTGAAGTCAATTGCAGCTATGCAATGACACTTAAGCTAATTTTTTAAACACGCACCCCATGAAGATATTATAGGAGAAAAATGAAAAGAATTGAAATTTGAATGCAGATTAAATGTCCACAGAGCAAAACTAAGTGAACACTGACTTTTCCAACACTAATTTTCCTTATTTGTTTTGTTTGTGCTGAATGAATTGATGAGCTGCAGCCTATGTTTGTAGTCTAAAGCTTCTTTTGAACTAATTTTGGTTCTTTTCTCTAAGGTCTACTGAGTCTATTGCATTCTTGCGGCACATAGACATGCACACTCTGCCAGCCACCACGTGGAGTTGTCTTGGTCAGAGCAGGCTTGCCGGCACTCCGTGGACCTTAGCAAGGCCACTCTGACACGAGAGAAGAGGATATAGTGTTCACATCTCTTTGCATCTGGCAAGCTGTTCTGGACAGTCTCAGAAAAGAGAAGCATGATCTCTAGACGTGTTTGTTTCCCTCTGAGAAGAGGGTTTGGTGAGGTACCGCTGTCTCAACATACAAGGAAAGCCATTGTATGCTATCTTCTGACCACAAATGGGAAGCAAAAGTTTCCTTTTCTCTCCATGTACTTACACTGATATCCGTACCCACACTCTCTATGTACTAGCCAAGTTTTACAAACACTTTTTTCATCTCCTCTCCCCACACCTCTCTGTACTCCATCTACTACACCCTGCAGACCTTAAATAGAAATACATTTTTTCTTCTCTTATTTTTTCTCTTTCCCCCCCTCAAGATGGTAAAATAGTTATTGTATCAATCTTAGCAAAATAAAGTTTTACATGTAACTCAAAGTATAATGAAGATAAAAGTCTATGGGTAGACAGCTTACCTAATTTCATGTATAATAATACATTCATGTATATCATCACAAGCAATATTTAAGAAACATGAAGCATTAGTATATTCTTCAATTTTATATCAAATCACTATTAGCAATGAATAGCAAATTGAAGATCAGTCTGCTTTCTATTGAGCTCATAAAACTAATTGACTCAGCTAATATCTACACCTCTAGAAGCTGTAAGAGATCAAGAGAATCACAGAATCGCTCGGTTGAAAAAGACCTCCGAGATCATCACGTCCAACCGCTCCTGTCTATCCCCTAAACCATATCCCTAAGTACCTCGTCTACCCACTCTTTAAATACATCCAGGGATGATGACTCCACCACCTCCCTGGGCAGCCTGTTCCAGCTTCTAATGACCCTCTCAGTAGAGAACTTCCTCCTTATCTCTAACCTGAACCTCCCTTGGCACAGCTTGGTGCCGTTTCCCCTTGTTCTATCCCCCATCACCTGGGAGAAAAGACCAGCACCCACCTCTCTACAACCTCCCTTTAGGTAGTTGTAGGTGGTGATGAGGTCTCCCCTCAGTCTTCTCTTCTCCAGGCTAAACAACCCCAGCTCCTTTAGCCGCTTCTCATAAGGCTTGTTCTCCAAACCCCTCACCATCCTTGTGGCTCTTCTCTGAACATGCTCCAATGAAAAGACAGCTTCAGGAACGAATATACAAATTAAGAAAATGACCTGGATTCCATATATATTGCAGAGTTATGTTCACTGTGGCTCAATTTGTTCAGGAAACAGCTTTTCTAGTGCCAGCTGACAATTTTTATGGCTTGTAACTTAGTTTTCAATGCTGTGCTAATCAGACTTTGATGTCAGAAATACCTGTAAAAGTGTGAAAAATCTGACTTTGACAGACTAGAGTACTGTTCACCTTGACACTTAATCCACCTTATATGTAAATATGGTCTCATACTGCATTAAAATTAGCAGGGAAATTGTTAAAATTACATAAGAATGTCAAACAGATGAAACTAATATGGTTATAAAAAGGATACCAAAAATATTATTTGTGCTCTATGTAAGGAATAGTACATATTTTTAGAAGCTTTCTAAAAATGCTTCAAGTTATTAGCAATCATATTCCTTTTCTGAAGTTCAACAGGCTGCATGAAATGATAATTTTTGTTAAGTTCTAATTATATTTCTTGAAGAAACAGGTTGATTGCTTTACATCTACAGAATATTATTGATTTAAAATTATCCATTGCACAAATTGTTTTCAGCTGTGCTGTACTGAAGCATCACTTCAGCAAAATAATAACTTATTAAAACTTATTAAAAATATAGAGAGAAGTCCTCCAGTCTTGAGGATTTCTGCTAGCTTTTATCATATTTAGTTTGCTTCATTTTTCTCTTCCTTTTCTTTCTGATTTCTTAGAAGTTAAGTAGAATACACAGAGTACTTAAGTAATAATAGTGCAGAAACTTTTTTCTATACAAATTAGCCACTGAAAAAGTTAAATAAATGCTCAGTGTATAATTTCCTTCTTATTAAGGCAGTCTAAATCCCAGCTCCCAAACAAACCCTCCATCAAGACACATCTCCTTCATTTCACCTTTGTTTACTGCTTCAATCCACACATTTGCCCCAATTAGGTATTCAAAAAGCGGCTTTTAAAAGAGCATTTTCCTGGTCAGGAACATGCTGAAAATACTGCTGCTACAGTAGGAAATAAATAAATAAATATGTATTTCACCTCATTTGCATGGCAGCAGAGTCCTCTACCTGGGAAAAAATACTATCAAAGTAGAAAATGTATTCAAGCAATTAGTTTATTCAGGTGAAAAGGAAGAACAGGTCCTGGGAATGTCTTTTGGCAAAAAGAATTTTTATTCACCTTCATTGATTCCATTTTGAGATGCATTTCACTTCATTCTCTCTTTTCATGCAGATTTATCTAGTCCAGTGCAAGCACAATTATACCCATGACACTCCTGACAGATATCTGTTCTGTAAAGCCTTCAGTGTTTGAGACTCCACAGACTTGCTATGCATTTTAGTAATACTGTCCTAGTCATTAGAAAATTTTATTAATAACTGACTTGCTCCATTATTTTTTATGTAGTTCACCATGTATATCTGGTGCAAGTTATTGCATTTGAAGGAGCTTTTATGGATTTGAAGAATATTCTCATGCTGGAGCCACACACACATACACAAACCCTTTTTAATTTTCTTCAAATTAAACAATTCACACAATACTTTCATCTCATAAATGTCTTGCAAGTTAGAGAAACATCACTAAAATATGTACTGTAAAGCTAAAGAGGATATTCTAGGGCCAGAATATTTTAATATTTTTAATTATTCAGTATGGATAAAGTGTTTTTTTTCTGTTAGTGGACTACACAACTGTCAGAATTTTGGAGGAGGGGATTAGAATTCAAGATGACACTCAAAACTAAGAGCATGGCTACATAGGAGGTACTACTTTTAGACCAGAACAGTCAACTACTTGAAGGCAGGTAGGAGAATAGCTGATTAGTGACAGCTCTGACAGGAAGTGTGTGGGGATTGACCTGTGGGAAAAATATTAACATATTGCAGAGGAAGAAAACATTATTTTCAGAGGAACAAACATCAGTCAAAATAAAAAGGCAAGTGAAGGCATTCTTGTGCTCTAGTCATCAGAAAGCTGTCCAGATTACAGTATTTGATTATGGGCAGGGCATTCATAAGGAGAGATGTGCCAGTCAGAAAAACTATAGGGCTTCACATAGAACAATGCAACACAAGCTTTTGCAATATACAACATGCAACATTTTGCAATATGAAAGGAATAAATATTATTTTCAATTTGCCATGAAATTCATTACCTCTATTTTGATGTTTTAGTTTCAGTGCTGAGGAATTAATTTTTTTTAATAAAAATGTATTAATTCAGCAAAACTACATTTCTGGATGTCTACTTACCACATATATAGTAGGAAGTGGCAGTGAGAAAGGCAGTAGAAGAGAACTTGGTCCGTCTCCCCTTCCCTGTAGCTTCAGCCTAGTGAGTGGATAGAAGTTGAGCCCTTTTCATTTGAGATTAATGTATTTGCCAAGAGAGGATATTGTCCAAACTTATCTTTTCTCTTGTAGCTTTTCCACTTTGTAGTAATAAGTTATTAATTCAGCTGGTGAGAAAAAATGTCAGTACAGCCTTAGAGGCTAGGGAACACAGCTGGGAAATAAAATTTCGTGTTCAGGTATCTCCTTCAGTAAATATTCAAAATTTTTACACAAAGCAGAAAAAGTTCAAGGACCAGTAATCCCAATCCAAATAGCTTAATTAGGATAGTCTTCTTGTATGCACAAACTGACAGAGTAGGGACATCAAGCAGGTGCTCTTATCTGTTAGGGTAATACCTCAGCTAAGTCAGTTACAGTCTGTTTAGGAGGCAGTAATTAAATCCATGGACCCTGTTGTGACACACCCATGAGTCCTAAGGGAGTTAACAGGTATTAGTGCAAGGTTACTCTCAATAATCTTTGATTGATCATGGTGACTGAGAGAAGTGCCCAAAGATGAAAGCAAATGTCACCCTCAGCTTTGAGTAGGACAACAAGGAGGACCCAGGGAACTACAAGCCAGTCAGCTTCACCTTGATCCCTGGAAAGGTGATGGACCAGCTAATCCTGGAAACCATTGCCAGGCACATTAAGGATGATAAAATAATCAAAAGTAGTCAGTATGGCTTCACCAAGGGGAAGTCATGCTTGACCAACTTGGTAAACTATGAGGAAGCAACTAGCCTAGTAGATGACGGGAATAGATGACTCAATATCGTCTAACTGAACTTCAGGACTTCTTTTGACATTTACGGCTCAGGAGGGATCTCAGCAATGTACATAAACACCTGAAAGGAGTATGCAAAAATGAAGGAGCTAGGCTTTTTTCAGTGGTGCCCAGTGACAGGACAGGAGGCAATGGGCACAAACTGAAGCACAGGAGATTCACTCAGAACACCAGGAAAATCTTTTTTACTGTGAGTGTGACTGAACCCTGGCTCAGGTTGACCAGGAAGGCTGTGAAGTCTTTGTCTTTGTAGATATTAAAAAACCATCCAGACATGATGCTGGGCAACTGGCTCTAAGTGTACCTATTTGAGTAAGGGTATGGAACCAGATGATCTCCAGAGATCTCTTCCAATCTCAGCCATTCTGTGATTCTGTGAAATAATTCTGTAAATAATTATTCTTTATGTAATACTTTCATTAAAATACTCATAAGGAAAAGGGAAGACCTAAGTCTTACATTTTCCTGACTCCAACAAAGCTTTTAAAAATTCCTTGTAAAAGTTTGTCTTAATTACTATGCTAAGGATCAATGGTAATGTGAAAAAAAATAAAGTAAAAGATAGTGTAGATTGTCGCAAAGCCAAGAAAAATGGGAAAGAACCAGAAACAGAGAACGAGAGTGAGCTTCAGTCTGCAACCTGGTCCTAGAAATAGTTTTGTAGTATAGGGAGACCCAAGATGAATTTCAAAGTACTTTATTCAGTAACTGATCAAAGTAGAATACAATCCTTCAGCATAACTTCTTCTGGCAACAGAAAACAACAGGTTGACATCACCACCACTCCTGTCACAGGCCATATTTCAAATCCAAGCTAAAAACAGCAGTTTAAATAAAGGTTTTCTTGAAAATCTGTTTGCATAAAAGTTGCATAGCATTTCAGGGGTTCTCCACATTCTCATTGCTTCATGTGTATTGAAAATACGAATATGTTTTATATAATGTGAAACAGAGGACATGATTTATAGGATAAAATGGATTATTTTGGAATTAATCTCTTATGTTTACTCACTGTGAAGTTTTTTAAAAAATTATGGAACTGAAGTGTAATTCTGCTACTGCACATTTCCTATGCTACGTTTACTATTGGTTTTAGAAATAACACTCCTACTAAAACATTCAAACCCGTGTTTGTACTAACTCTCAATTTCATACATGTTGATACTACCCCAGAAGAGTGCAGGAGAGTTTAATATATCTATTTGGAAGAATTATATAAAATGTATTATTGGTACCATAAAAGAATGTTAATCAGGTTGATATTGAAGCACAATCAATATACAAATTAAAGAAAGGAATCTACAATTTTAAACAAAATAGTGCTTTTACGAATACATGACCACATCTTGTGATTAGTTTTATTACACTGGAGAGTGCAAACACTTTTTTAACAAATGTCACATGGCAAGTACATGCAATATTCCAGTAGAAAATAGGATGAGCAGAACTAATTAGTTGCAATATGTAGAACAAAAAGTTACCCTTAAAATATTTACAGCATTGATTCTGATATTCCCTTTCAATGATTTATTTGCTTAAATTATTTAGAGTTTTACAGCAGCTTTCAAAAAGATAGCTGCAATCTGAAATCTTAAACATCAAATTTTCCACATAATAGAGCAGACTGCTTATCGCTTAAATTATTTAAAGAACAAATAATATGATTAGCCTGTTTGTTTAATAGAAGATGTTCATTTATAAATCATGACTTCATAAATATATCACTTTAAAAACTACCTAGAGACAATGCTGGTAAAGGAAAAGAAATGAGCAGAGTTTAGGGAATTGTACAAGTAGTACAATGAATTAAAAAAATAATGCAGCAGAGTTTAAATCTCCAGCCTCCAAGGTTTAGGTCAATAACCATAGCATACTGAAGTTGGAAAAACAAATTTCAACTTCCAGAATTGACATCCAAGTAAAGTTTCAGCTCAGAAGATTGACATTTTATTACATTTACTTCAGGGGAACAGAAGGAAGATGACAATTCATAATGATGCAATGCAATAAATGGTAACAAATGGAAGTCAAAGAAGAAAATTTAAAGAGGGTTAAGTAAAATTCAATATGTATAGAGTTATAAATTATTTCGAAGATTTAATTACATTTAATATAGACTTACCAAATATTTATCTAAAAATAAGTTTATGTGTTTCAGTATAGAGCTTTTGTCAGTGCAACATTTTGACAAGCAAGAAAATTCTGGCATAATTATAATCCTAAAAAGATATTTTTTCATGCTCCATTCTTTATCTGAGAGTAAAAAGACAGTGTAATCATCCTGTCTGCGGAAGATAAAATATCTCAACATACCTGTGTAGTGTTAAGCTGCACATCTAATAGACCCAGCTATATATTTGTTATTCTATTAACTAGATTAACAACATATGGTATGAACATACCTCATCTACCAGGTATATTGCTTGGTACATCTTATGCATAGCTTCTGATAAATGGGGTAATAACATGTTAGCGATGCTGAAGCTGTCTATATAACATCACTTGAATGGCTTTTTCATCATTAATATTTAATAAATTAATTAATGTGGTAAAGTCAAAGCCTAATTTGTATTGTAGCAGTGGGGCAATATATTTTAGCTACTAACAATAAAGTCATAGACAAATGTTTTTAGTAGATGGACTCGAAGAAAATTACATGAACAATGCTTACACAGCAATTCTAAGAAAAAATGCAAACATTCCACATTTAATTAATAAAAATATCTTAACCAGATAAAAAACTGGAGAGAACTTCTCCCACATTAATGAATTTCAACTTCATTTTACAGTTTTGTGATTCTTCTTATTGCCACCCAACTAATTGACAAAGAGTTTAACTTTGTGTAAGATACTAGCACAAAATAATGGAAAGACACTTGTCAGAAGATTACACTAGTAACATTTCTTGTAGAAAAAAACAAGCTATCTGGGAATTACTGATTTGAAATCATTTATTTGTGACGTTTCTTGACACAGATAGAAGTTCTGCAGTTGTTTGGTATTCATATAATAGGATGTGAAAACTATTAGATTATAAATCTGTGCAAGAAAATGCTTAGTATCTAAGGAACATAAAAATATCTACTGGGGCAGACCAATGATTTATCTGGCACAAAATCCTGCCTCTGAAAATGGCCAAGAATGGATGTTTAGGAAAGAATATAACAAAAACAAATGAAGAGGTAGCAAATTGGATTAGAAAATATATATTATACACATTTTGTAGAGTATTGGTATTCTAGATTATTAATATAAGGCATATGGTCCTGATTTTCAATTACTTATATGTAATTAATAAGAAATAAGACAGATACTTAAATTGTTATAAGATAAGTGTTGACTGATATGAAGACTACACAAATCACTCATCTGTCTCAGTGGGCATTTGCTTTCTGCAAGGTCAGCAGGTTATCTGACAGCAGCAGATAACAATCTAAAAATTGCAATCTAAAAAGCAAAATAAATACATAGTTCTTCATGTTCAACCTTGAAATATTCTCACACTAAGGAAGCACAGGTGTGCAAAGGTCTGGGAGCACTACTGATGGAAGAAAGAAATGGAGGACCAAACAAAATCAGAAGATTAGGCATTAACTTTTTGTAACTTTGGGCTACAGATATGAATATGAACCTATACAGATCCACTTTCATTTGCATTATGAAGTGTGCTACATTCCTCTGAGGAGAAGGTAACAAAAATCCATGGGGCCAGATGGAATTAAT
>NW_010198606.1:0-1865 GCF_000695765.1 Mesitornis unicolor | reverse complement strand
TTTCCCCTCCGCTGCTCTCCAACAGCTCATTCCATTCTTACTTAAATACCATGAAGGGCGTCAAAAGGGTTGAGTCGGGGCGGATTTTACCCCATTTGGGGGTTTTTGCTGTGGTTTCTGCCTCGGATCGCGCCGTGTTGGGCTTTTCTGGAGCTTTTTTGGAGCCCTAAGGGGAGGAGAAGGCAAAAACTGAGGGGAAAAAACCAACATTTCCAGTGATTTTGTGTTTGTATTGCCCGTTTTCAACCTGCCCAGAAATGGGAAATTTGAAATTTCTGACATGAAATTTAAATTTTCTGACATTGAATTTAAATTTTCTGACGTTTTGTGAAATTAAATTTTACGACATTAAATTTTATGAAATTAAATTCTTTGACATTAAATGTTATGACATTAAATTTTATTACATTAAATTTAAATTTTATTACATTAAATTCTATGACATTAAATTTAAATTCTATGACATTAAATTTAAATTTTATTACATTAAATTTAAATTTTACTACATTAAATTTTATGACATTAAATTTAAATTCTATGGAATTATATTTTATTACGTTAAATTTAAGTTTCATGAAATTACATTTAAATTTCATGAAATTTACCCCCTATTTTCTGTGTGCGGACCCGGGAGCCGTCGGCGTTGGGCTCTGTCGGTGAAACGGGGCGGGTTTTAGGTGAAATACGGCAAAAATGTTGGTAGAAAAAGAATTCTGCGCCAAATTCCCCTTCTCGGACCCAAATTCTGCACCAAATTCCTGTTCTTGGATCCAAATTCTGCGCCAAATTCCCGTGCTCAGATCCAAATTCTGTGCTAAATTCCCCTGCTCGGATCCGAATTCTGCACCAAATTCCCCTGCTTGGATCCGAATTCTGCACCAAATTCCCCTGCTTGGATCCGAATTCTGCGCCAAATTCCCCTGCTCGGACCCGAATTCTGCGCCAAATTCCCCTGCTCGGATCCAAATTCTGCGCCAAATTCCCCTGCTCGGACCCGAATTCTGCGCCAAATTCCCCTGCTCGGATCCAAATTCTGTGCTAAATTCCCCCGCTCGGATCCGAATTCTGTGCCATATTCCCGTGCTCGGATCCGAATTCTGCACCAAATTCCTCTGCTTGGATCCGAATTCTTTGCCAAATTCCTGTGCTCGGATCCGAATTCTGCGCCAAATTCCCATGCTCGGACCCGAATTCTGCACCAAATTGCTCAGATCCAAATTCTGCGCCAAATTCCCCCGCTCGGACCCGAATTCTGCGCCAAATTCCCCCGCTCAGATCCGAATTCTGCGTGAAATTGCTCGGATCTGAATTCTGTGCTAAATTCCCCTGCTCGGACCCGAATTCTGCGCCAAATTCCCCTGCTTGGATCTGAATTCTGCGCCAAATTCCCGTGCTCGGCTCCGAATTCTGGGCCAAATTCCTCTGCTCAGATCCGAATTCTGCACCAAATTGCTCGGATCCAAATTCTGTGCCAAATTCCCCTGCTCGGATCCGAATTCTGCGCCAAATTGCTCGGGTGTAAAGCACCCGGTTTGGGTTTCCTGGGTATTTTGGGTCCCCCCATGGCCCAGGCTGCGTTGGGTGGTGGCCACGGCGCCGTGGTGACCCCCATGGTGGGGGAGGGGATCTCATTGTGGGGTGTCCCCTCATTGTGGGGTGTCCCCCGCTGACCCCGCTGCTCTCTCGTTGCAGTTGACATGGATGATGAAGACGGCCGGTGCCTGCTAGATGTGATCTGGTGAGTGCCCCCGCTTTGGGGAGGGGGTCACTGGGGTGGGGTCTCCCAGCACCAAAACCCCCCCAAATCTGCTCCACGGGGTCCAAAAATCCCCCTAAATCTGCTCCAAAGGGTCCAAAATCCCCCC
>NW_010198605.1:0-17720 GCF_000695765.1 Mesitornis unicolor | reverse complement strand
AGGTTTTCGCTCTGTACCGTGTAATGTGACAAGGCAAGTCGCTTTTGCGTGCTCCGTCGCTTCTCCTCACCATGTTCCCCCGCAGTTAAACAGGCAGGATGAGGCTGGGAAACTGCTCCTAACCGCTTATGTGCATCTAGCACAACTGACCCCATGGATGGTTACTCCTCTAGCACCAGCTCAAACACATTAATAACAATAAGATCTATTTTTTTAAAGACCAACTGAAATTAAGTTCAAGGAAATGTTCTCAAAATGATTTCTCTGTTCTAGTTTTCCAGCTGTCTTGAGCCATCACCACACTTTAAACACTCAAGCTTAAAAAAATGAACGCAGTAAAACTCAGATGAGGTTACACAGGAAGGCGTCCAGGCGGGTTTTGAATGTCTGCAGAGAAGGAGACTCCACAACCTCTCTGGGCAGCCTGGGCCAGGGCTCTGTCACCCTCACTGAGAAGAAGTTTCTTCTCAAATTGAAGTGGAACCTCCTGTGTTCCAGTTTGTGTCCGTTACCCCTTGTCCTATCATTGTTTGTCACCGAGAAGAGCCTGGCTCCATCCTCGTGCTTTTCATTCAGATGCACCAACTAACATTTCAAATATCTATACTATCTTCTTTAGATGAAATTACATTAATAGAGTAAAACTAACCTCAAAGTGATCAATGACAAGAGATCAGGAAGAATCCAAACTTGAAGACATTATTTAGTTTCAAATGCATTTCTTAAGCTACACAGAAAAATGGATTTTCAAGGTAGACTTAAACCTAAATGTAATTATGCCCTTATTATGTATAAGCACTGAAATAAAAACCAGGAGGATGAAAGTACAGCAGGGCCATGACATGATTTTGGAAGAGTCTTTAGAAGGATCAAATCTGAAATGATACACAGGCAGCGAGCTCGGAGACTTTTTATCTGTCTGAAGGCATTATCAGTCTGAGGACAAAATTACTCTAAACTTCAGCAGAGATGAAAGTTCCCTAATCTGCCAGCTTCTGTGTTTAGCACCCTGCAGGGTAGCTTGGAAGGGAAAGCACAGGGCTCCCAGTCTGTGTGGCAGATCGGTTTATAGTGTCTGATAAAACCTGAGGTGAGACAGAAGATCAGTAACCCCTTTCCACTCTGAGAACGTGCTGTGCAAGTCTGACTGAGTCATTTCTGATGTGAAAACATTTAAAAACCCACAAGCAAAAAAAACAAAACACAGCAAGGATGAAATAATTCTTGGTGAAAAATAAGTTTTACAATGTCAAGTTGCTGCTGGTTCTTGATGGCTCCAGAACTAAGAGGCCATGGTGTGCAATGACAGCTTTTGATGCCGAGGGACAATCCAGGGGGAAATTCAACTTACTGTATTTGTGATGGGATGCCTAACGATCTAATACAGACATATCTGTATTTGTTTCTTACTTATGATTGTTACTTAGGGACAGACCTCTTGCTGACAACTTTCTCTTCCAATGACTTACCTGTTTTCAGAAGATGCATTAATGTCCTCTCTAGAATCTGGACCAGGCACTGGCGTTTTGTCAGGTGCTGCTGGTTCTTGCCCAAGATACGGTTTGAAAAATTAAGATTATTCTATAAAATCCTAAACTCTTTGCTATTTAAAGACTCAAAAAAACCCCCTGCATACAAGTATGAAAGGTTATAAAAGCTCTTCAGTGAAATACATAGTCATCAACTGTTCCTAATTATAAAGGGAATTTCTAATGGAATTAGATTAGTGCTTTCGCTTGTAAAGGCAAGACTACAATCCTCAAGTAATTCAAGGAAAATATTCATCCCAGAAGGCTCATTAAAACAGCCTCCAAAGACTGCAAGCAATTGAGAGGAAAGACTTTTTTTTTAAGCCTAGTTTCCTACAGAACTGAGGCTATGTAGGGCAATTAAAATCCTAAGAGGAAACCCTAAGAGGCAGCTTCAGATGCCATAACACCGTAAGCACTACAAATCCATCTCCACAGAAACAATCTTGAAATAAAAAACCTCATTTTCCTTGTTTCCAAGAGAAGCCTTTAATAAAAAAAGATAGCAAAAGTCAAGCAGTAATGTATTTTCTTGAGTAAAAAAATAAATAAAGATTCAGTACCTGCCCCAGCAGCATACAAGTGACACAAGAAAAGCCCACCCCAACAATCCTCTTCCCCAGTAGCTTCTGGCCTCACATATCACCGTGCCAGCACTGACTGTGTGATTTATCTGACGGTGCAGCTCATGAAAATACAGCACTATCCCAGGTGAAATGAGGCTGGCAGTACGGTCTTTGGTGTCTTCTGGAGGATTTTTGCTAGTGCGCTCCTATGACTGTGATGAGGAATCAGAACGACGTGATTTGAGCAGGACTAGAAACTGCAACTGTAAGGATGACCTATTAAAGACGAAAGACAGCCCTAAGAACATTATGAATTGTTCAGAGTCACGTTTAACTGCAGTATGTTACATAAAAATCCCAACCCTCCTGAATTCTCCCCTTAACGTGTTCTTGCTGTACAACTCCCCTCCCTTAGGGTAAAAACACAGTGTCTATGAGCAATATCATAACAGCATATTAATGTACCTGAAAGAGACGGACTAGAAACACAGTCAGTGATCACCAGAGCTGCTAAAATTCAGTAGCTGTAGTTAAAACCCATGCTTTCTCAAACCTGGGCCAGAATCAAACACCCACACACAAACCTATGCAAAACAATTCATCATTAAAGTATCAAAAATATAGCTACAAGCTTTGCTACTGATCTAGCCATGGAAAAGGGCAAGGAAACAATGAGAACTCCCTTTGCAGACAGCAGCAGAAGACAGCTAGGGGAGAAATGCAAAGTCCAGACCCCTTTTCCACAGGGTTGTTGAGCTGCATGTTCTTTAAAACCAGGCAGACAACTGGGAAATCCAACAGCGCAGGTACAGACCAGGATGCCAGGCCCCTGGAGTGTGTGCACGCTGACCCCTCCACATCCGAGAGCAACAAAGGTGTTTCCAGCAATAATGACACGGAGGCTGACAACAGCCCTCCTTCCTACGGCTGGGACAAGCAGGGAGCACACCACAAAAGCGTGGCATTAATGCTCTTCTTTTGACCCAACTGCCAGTTCCCTGCAGGCAGCAAGGAAAGGTGACACTCGACCATTCAGTCCATTCCTGCACTCTGCAACTGAAAATACACATTGCCGCTTCCCAAGGAAGATGCAAACAAACTCAGGGCTCACCGAATTAAGTAAAGAGTTTGTGTGTAAGATGGATCCTTGGCAAACACACATTTATTCTGATTAGATTTCTCAGCTCTGGCACTTCAGGGCTGCTGGTAAAAGTCTCATAACAAGGGGGAAAAACATTCCTCCAAGAGCACTGTCTTACCCTTTCACAATGACACAGCAGGAAGCGTTTGCATGCACTGAATACTGACAGATGAGTTTCACTGAGAAGATGGAAAGATCGTGCAGGAAAAAAAAGACAGGGTGATGTTACTCAGCTTCTCCTATTAAAATAACTCAGGACCGCACGGATGAGCAAGTAATGAGTGTTTGCTAATCTGCAGGATGACAAGAATTGTTTCAGCCTTTTACATTGCACCAAATACAACAGGCAATTAAAGACAATTAAAATAGGACACAGCATTAGCATTCTTGATATGGCAGGCCTAGGTGTGGAAGAAAGCAAGGAATACCTGGAAAAATGCTTCTACTTTAAGCCACATGAACAGTGTAAGGAATTTCTTCTTGTGTGTTGCACATATGGCTTCAAAATGGTTTTTGGCAAAGGCAACCACTACCAGGAAATAGAAGGGCTTGTAAGGAACTCAACAAATTGCAATGTCCTGAGGTAGTACCTCGGAACAACCAAGACAGATGTATGCATGGAAAGTATTTTCTAGCTTTAAGCTAACAAACAGCAGACACAGTGCCCACAGAACCTCTGGCTAAGGAATACACAAGTCCTGCACTACTAAGCCAATTTGGTTTTGTATTACCAAGGTATATGCCTGTTCTTTCAGCATTCAGCCTACCTAGCTGCCACAGAAAGTAAATCAACAGAGCTCTATTTGCTCACTGTATAAACCAGCAAATCCTACAACTTTTAGCACATCATTTTTAAGTGAGCAGTCATTAAAATTTGCCCATTGCTCAGGAATCCATGGAACTGATTCCACTGATGGCTCTGGTAATCCACATCATCACTGACAGGCGGACTTCTCTGCTCAATCCAAAGTGGTCGCAGCTAATGAACGAGTCAGCAATTCTTTAAATTCAACAAGAAAACTCACAGTACCAAACTGATGAGACTGTATCACTGCGAGAAGACTGAATGTTGGGAAAGATCTTGCTTAGTTTACACAGAGACATCAATCATCTTTTGACTCTGATTTATTGAGCTCCACACCAACAGAGGATGACTGCTTATCTTCCCGTGGTCATGACCAAACTGCAGTGCAACGTGGGCACCAGGAACAGCCCGAAAAGTAACGCTACAAAAATGAACAATGTAAACTTTCACGGAGCTGGAAACAATTAGGAGTCAAACGAAGGCGGTTGGGGGTGGGGGAGAACAAACAACAGTGAAGGTAAACCACAATATTATCTGAATGCTTTACTAAATGCTGAAAGCCACAGTCAACAAGCTTGCAAGAACGTTTCCATTTAAGAACTGGCCGAGTGTGGACACTGGCACCACATCTACAGAAACAGAGTCACAGTCAACATATCAGAGGGCCAATCCACACTCCAGAGGGACCTGTGTGGGCTGGAAGAAAGGCTGACAGCAACCTCAGGAGACCCAGCAAGGCCAAACGTGAAGCCCTGCCACTGGGACACCCTCAGGTCCTGCACAGGAACTGTCCCAGATGCCAGGCACAGCAGCACCCCAGTACTGATCAGGACAGAGCCTTCGCAGGGGTGTGAGATTGTGCTCACAAGCTATCTCTGCAAAATTAAAAGTCATACAAGGCGGCAGACAGCTTCCTCTGTCACTGAAAATATCTTTTGATGAAAACAACCCATTGCGACATAGGTCTCCAGATCACTTCTGTGGCCAGTAAGAAGATAAGTTTTGGAAACGTAAGTAGCAGGTTAGCAAGCCCGAATATTGAGATAGTATTCTTCATCTAGCATTTGTGCAAATGGATGTTTGATAACTCTGCCCTAATTTATTGTACAAACTTCCAAAAAGTTACTGTTGTCTTGCAAAGTGTGTGGGGAAGAATTATTCAAGCTCCATGAACAGTTGTATATACTTTAAAAAAGAATTCATGTATAAGTGACTCAATGATCACTGGCTGAAGGAAATGGGCAGTCCAGTGACTGACAGGTCCTTCCTGGAGCTGAAGAAGCCCCCTGAGGGCTGGAAGCTGAAGCTGCACTAACTCAGATCTCAGATTAGCCAGTTTTTTTAAAGCAATCAATTGAACAACTTGAGCTCTGAATTTCGTATCGTCTTGCCGTCTTAGAACAAGGCTGCCTTCTCAAAAACTACAACTACATGCTCAGGTACAAGCCACAGATTTAATGCAAAAATTAAGAAGTTCCCTATGCAGGAAGAGATCATAACTCTACCTTCCAGTCTGATAAACATCCACAATACAACTGTTTTCCAAGAATCAACAATAAGGATTTGATGTCTATGATGTGACTTCTTCTAGCATCTGCAAGGCAGCAGTCATTGCTGATGACTTAATATCAGCCTACGGGACTGAACAAACTCCAGCTTTGCATTTTCAATAACCAGAGGCAGGCTTCAGATTAGCTGTTAACCTCTCGGGCAGCCACACTTAGCCTGAAATCTCAGCAAAATGATCCCAGGATTTGAAATCTGAGATGACATCAGTGAAATACTGAGTCATCTCCTCCAAGAGGACCACAGAAGACAGCTTGTTTTGGCTGTCACAAGCCATATACTCCCACGCTGTGAAATGACCACAGGCATTCTCTTACACTTCTGTTAGACACAGCTGCTTGTATTCAAAACAATTTGTATATAGATAAATTTGCACATCTGTTTGTATATAGATGGTGCATGTGGGCATATATATTACATATCAATTATCTGTATAATGGTACTGCCACGTCAAAATGTCTCAGGGAAAATTCATTAGATTAATTGAATCACAGAATCTCAGGAGTTGGAAGGGACCTCTGAAGATCATCCAGTCTAAGCCCCCTGCCAGAGCAGGATCACCAGACCAGGTCACACAGGAACAAGTCCAGGTGGGTTTTGAATGTCTCCAGAGGAGACTCCACAACCTCTCTGGGCAGCCTGGACCATGCTCTGTCACCCTCACAGTAAAAAAGTTTTTCCTCATGTTCAGATTGAACCTCCTATGCTCCAGCTTGCACCCATTGCCCCAGCATTGGCTGTCACTGAGAAGAGCCTGGCTTCTTCCTCCTGACACTCGCTCTTTACAAATTTATAAACATGAATGAGGTCTCCCCTCAGTCTCCTCTGCTCCAAGCTAAAGAGCCCCAGCTCCCCTAGCTGCTCCTCATAAGGGAGATGCTCCACTCCCTCCATCATCTTTGTGGCTCTGCTGGACTCTTTCAAGCAGTTCCTGTCCTTGAACTGAAGGGCCCAGAACTGAACACAATGTTCCAAATGCAGAATTCCAAATGTATCGTGCATTGCAAGCATTTTCGTAAGAGATGGAAGGGGACCACAGCAGTTTCACTTCACAACAAAGTTCTTATATGCTCCATGACGTCTATGCCCAAGAGAGACAAAGACTAACTCACACTTCAATTGCATCCTTTGAGGCTCATTGTAAAAGCAGCCATTTCTCTCCCTTGCATAATTTATTCTCTCCAGACAGGCATTATTGGTTTTGCCTTGATGCTGCTGTAGGACATACTATGGAAAATCCAGCACTACCTGTTAAAAACTCAGCAGTGCGCATCACTACCAATGAAATATCTAAACTGTATTCAGAGAAGCTCCAGAACAAGTTAACATGACAGAAAATTCATTTTACAGGTACCTGTGACGAGATTACTTAAAGAGTTTACTAAGTAAAAAGCGTTTGTGCAGAAAATACTCTCAATTTAGAAGACTGTCAAAGGAACACTCAATTTCCCCTTCGCTTCTTCCACGATTGCTGTTATCTGTAAAAACTTCCACACTATTAGTATAGCAGAAAGTATTTTGAGTGCTCACATCTCTGTATTTGAGGAAGGTGTGTAATGTTCTTCCTTTGGATTCCCAAGATTCCCAGTTTCTGAATGAGGCTGGGAGATGCTGGATAGCAATTTCTTACCGTTTCATCACTCTTAGGGAAGAGGACATTAGTGCCTGGCCAGTCTGAGGTCTAACAATTTACTCACTATACTGCTAAGTCTCGCCTACCACAGCCTCAGCACACCTGACACAAGACTCTGCTAGGACTATGGGAGCAACACTCCTGAAAAAAATCTACCCAGACACCAGACAAACCACTTTTCCTCCAGCAGTTGGGAGAAATCAAGTGCCAAATTCAAACTCAGCAATAGGTGTGTAGCCTCAGCATTTCCAAAGAGCCCCGGCAAGATATTAGAGACTAATTCAGTCTAACAATGCAAACAAAGAAAACGATTCAGCCTGCTACCTCCACTATGCTGGTTTTGTTTCTCAGGCTGTATCTCCTCTGTGAATACTTTTGGCATTTTATGGCTTGGAAGGCTTCCTGGCACTCTTTGCCAAAATAATATAACTAAACCATAAAAACCCTCTTCTTCCAGAGTAGGTTACTACTACATTTTTCCCAACTTCGGCTTATGGTGTCATCACAGCCCTGCAAACACTGACAAATACCAGAATAGCTGCAAGATCTCATTAAAAAAAAAACAGCTGGAAAGATGAACTTGCAGTCTGATCCTCTTGGAAAAAATAAGATAAGTGCACTGCTTGACTGCATTTTAAATAAACTCTTCAAATCAACATTTCCCTAGAAGCTTTCTTTGATCTTTAAGATTAACTTCAATGAAAGTATCCGAAGAGTTTAACTAAAGCAAGAGATCTTGAACACACCAAGTGCAACTTTTATATGATGATGGTATGCTTCTATATAATGTAATGTGACACAAATTCAGAGAACCACACAAGGGGGAAACTAGTACTCTGTTCACCTCTACCTCCATGCTCAATCTCAGTTGAGAGGTACACCTCACAGATGTTCACCAGGCCACTAATCAGTACCATGTTTTGCTCTGCCCAGTCTGTAATATACACCGAACAATTAGGATCAGTAATAAAAAAAAACTCCCAAGTTTCCACTTCTGGCTTTCATATGTGCCCAAATTTCTTCTGGCTTCATAAAAAAACATGCAACATGTACGACTTGTGAAGGAAAAAAGTTGAATTTCGAAAGAGACAGAAGGATGGGATCTTTTTGTAGGCACTTTAAGGTGAAGGCTATTCATGCAACTGAGCCAAACCAATTCGCTATCATTTGCTGCACAGGGAAAATCTCAGAAACTAGAAGGAAAAGATCATCTGTTTTGGGGATACGGCTATGTTATGGTCAACTATTCTAGCATATGGTGAATAACACTACTGTATAGAGTTTAGTTTCCCAGATAAAGCACATTTTGCCTGAATAACTGGTTGCTGATACGAGTCACTCAACTACCTGAAGTACCAGCTTGAATGCTTTTAAAAAGGCTGACTAGGAAGCACCCAGTACAGTATGAGTATTTGTTTAGGAACAACATGCTCTAAAGAAACCCCTGACTCACCTTGTCACGCAAGTGATGCTCTGCAGCCTCAATATTCAAAGGATCGTCAAAATTCAAAAGATCCTGGAAAAGAAACAGAGAACGTTACGGGGTTCCCACTCGCTGTACATACAAGGAATCCAAAGCCCTACTGAACAAGTTAATGAAACAAAGCAAACAAGACCAGCAAGTGTAGTGCTGTTTTCTCACTCTTGTGAGAGTGCATTTAGTGCATTAGGAAAAGCAGGGCATAGAGGAAAGGGAGTGCAAAGCCCGCAAGAGCTAAGGGCATGTGGGGGCAAGGAGCAGAAACAGTAAAAATAAACCTCAGGTCTGACAGTTTAATCTCAATAAGGACAAAGGGTCTAAGGTTAAAACCAAAGGAAACCAAGATCATCATTAAAAAATAACACTGAATCACAAAACCCCCTATTCTGCCTGCAGCCAAGATCACCTCGCCCAGTTCAAGGTGAGCCTGTGACAGCAATGAAATGGTATCGTGTCACAAGCGTGAAAGGCTCACGTCACCCTCTGACTTGTTTTCAAGCAGCAAACCTCCCATTTCCTTCAAACCAGGACATCAGTCCACCTAATTTTCACTTCCTTCAAGAAAACCCCAAAAGAATTTGCAAGGCCAGTATGATCCAGTGCCATCTTTTCAAAGCCCTATTATTTATAAGAAGCGGGGTGTGAGGGAAATCCGCGAGGCAGGTTGGGAAGCACGGCTCTTACCAGCCGTGACAAATCCCCGTGGTCTCTGATGTGTGACCATCGCTCTCTGCAGCTGTTTGCCCAGAGGATTATTTTTACATGCAGTTCTGCCTCTGAAGGCACTCCTTTGTACCTCCAGTGGATTTTGCTTTCTTCCAGTTACTTAGCATGCAGTAGCAGGCTAACTGTGAAACGCAATTATTCTTTGTTGAAAAGGCAAATGCTCTCCAATCTTCTCAATCAATTTACCAGAGAAGTTGTCGAAACAAATAAAGCCTTTGGATGCCAGGAAAGCTTAGGAGATTGTAACCAGTCATTGGCTTAGTCTATGGCTAGAGGTTTTAGAAATGCACCGTGACCCTGGTAATAGCGCTGGGAGCGCAGTCACTGCTCTGCTCCTTCCTTCTGCAGGTAGCGGTGGAAGGAGTTCCTCTCTCTAAAACCAGGCTGGGGCTGGTGAGGCCCACAGTGATGCTCCTCGTCCAGAACTTTTCACAGCCTCCTCTGTACTGCCTGGAGTGGATGTTGTAGTTCTTCCCAGAGTTGACAACAAATGTGGCAACGAAGTTAGTGCCTTTCTTTGCTTTCTCCTGACCTTCCTACCTGGCAGCAGTGGCTGTGGAAGTGGATCATACTCCCAGACTCTATAAAAGGCACCTTTTGTACAGTAAAGACTCAGCCTCTCTCTGCTTTTAGGGCAAAGCCGGCTGTTGCATCCTGCTGGCCTCTTGCACCTTCCTGCCCTCTCTGCCATTTTCAAGTTGCTCCTGTAATTTTGAGGAGTAATTACATGTTTCTTGCTCCTGTCAATCTAAGGAAAAGCAGGAAAATGGGATCCCTGAACAAAATTGTATAATATCAGTGACAAGTTGGGGTTTATGTAAATTCTGTGGGTGGCTACCAAGGCCCTTGACCAGGAATATAAATGTTCAAAATGGAAATGAGACTGCAGGGCAGACATTAAGTCCTCAACATAATTTTTAAAACACATTAACACCGACCCAATTCCTTCTCAGAGCAATTTGAATTTCTCTATGCCCTGCAAACCAGCAGAAGGAATTTCATATTGTGTGGAAGATCACAAGTAACTTGTTACCAAAATATCCCGTAATAGATTCATAATCCAAAGCACTAACGAAGTACCAAGAGGCTGGCGTTTCAGACCATTTGTCTGAGTCTCCCAGTTATGCAAACAAAAGCACAAAATGATTTCATATTTGTACAAGACCCACTGAAGCCTTGCGAAATCATGGCCTTAAGTTTAAAAAGCAACAGACAGGGTTCACATTAGGCGATGCTGAAACCAAACCAGGCAGGAAGAAGCAAGTGGATATACAAATTATACTTACAGTAAATAAAGAGTTTAACCCCCAGACAACATCCTGCAACCGAAAAGCACAGTCAATTAGGCAAGCATTTCAGGTGTTCTGAACAAGTCACATACTTTATTTTTCTACTAATCCATGAAATTACTGGAAATCAAACCTAGATTATTAATCCAAATCAACACATTGAAAAAAGCTTTCTTATTTCATGGATGCTTGATATTTAGAAGTCCCCAAAAACCAAGTAATGCACATTCGAACACAAGTTTAGACCTTTCTGTGTGCATGAGAGCCTTATTTCTGTTTCTTCTCCGCTCAAGGAGAGGAATAATACGTTAGTATATGCCACCAATTAACTGCACTGCTTACTTCAAAGGGTGGGTAGGAAATGTAATTCAGCAATCCATTCTTAAAATTAAAAAAATAAAATTGTCTCATGCAAATATTTGAAATTGTGTCACAATATCACTGAAAAGAGATGTAGGTGTAACATGAGTATGGAGAAATATCATTCTCATATGAACTGTGTCTCAAATCACTGTACTGCCTTTAAGTATCTATTTAAACACAGCTGAATGGAGAGGGTTTGCAACTCCTGCAAGCAGGAAGCTTCTGAGGAATCTGTCTCCAAACGGTGTCACCAAATACAGCTCAATGTGGGGTGAGCATCTCAAAAGGGTTCTACTAGCACTGATCTCAGTCCACATCCTCTATTTGCAACCTTCAAAGACTAAGAAAGTGCACAAGATCCAAATATTACAGAAAGAGACCTAAAAGGATCACTTACCACCAACTCTGAGGTTAAGCTTTTCCACCTAAAGGAAAGACTATTTCCTGTAGCAGCAACATAACTAAGCTACCCGACCGCAAAATCCCACTGAAGTTTGGGCACTGGAGCTCACACCTACCAGACCACGAAGCAAAATCAGCATTGCACCTCCTGCCCTTACAGCCTGCTAGCACTTGACTGCCTATCCATGAAAACCACACAGTCTGACTTCCACTAGCAGGACAAACGCCGCACATTGATCACTTCATGGCTAGAACGTACCTCTCACAATAAAGATAAAGCTTCAAACTACAAACTTCCTATCCATGGCAAAAACCTTCAGTAAACGATTGTATTTCCATTTGTTTCCTGTTCCAGGCCCTCTGCCGAGAGTGGTGGACCACAGAAATCCATATCCCTTAAGAACACTATCCAATTATGCCCTCATGAAAAAGACACGTTGTCAGCATTATCCGGACAACAGCCACTCACGATCCAATTTTCCTTTGATCTTGCACAACCAACCTACTCAGTTTATCTGCTTTTAATAAAGTGAGTCTGCCCAACAAAGCTGACATAGTCAGGCAGTGCTCGCAGTTTCAGCATCTTCTCCTGACAGAGCTTCTGAAATCATTAAGTGTGGCAAAGACAGCAACTCTTTCAAATGTACTCATCAAGTTCAGTGGCAGCAGACACAGAAACTGCAAACAATTAGACACCCAAGATCCCTAAGAATCACAGTTATCTATACATTTTAAGACTACAGTGCTGTGCAGTCATCCCCATTCCCGACCAACCATACTGTCAGCTCCTTGGCAAGTAGGAAAATGGACTACTGGAAATAATGGATGAAAGTCATCATTTTACCTTTTATTTAAGGTCTGAGCTTGTTCAACTACAGCTACTGTCACAGAAACTGGGCACAGCAGAGGTCAGCAAAACATGGTATTCAGGAAAGCTGTATTAAACAATCTTGGGGACACACTATCTGTACAGGGCAGTGGTGTTGCAGGAAAAAGAAACCAAAGTCACTGACTGAAGGAGCATTTCAGTGGTGTGGAGAGGCTGGAGAGTAGGAACAGGCATGAAGGTCTCAGGCTCACAGAATCACAGAATCCCAGAATGTTAGGGATTGGAAGGGACCTCCAAAGCTCATCCAGTCCAATCCCCCTGCCGGAGCAGGAACACCCAGATGAGGTTACACAGGAAGGCGTCCAGGCGGGTTTTGAATGTCTGCAGAGAAGGAGACTCCACAACCTCTCTGGGCAGCCTGGGCCAGGGCTCTGTCACCCTCACTGAGAAGAAGTTTCTTCTCTAATTGAAGTGGAACCTCCTGTGTTCCAGTTTGTGTCCGTTACCCCTTGTCCTATCATTGTTTGTCACCGAGAAGAGCCTGGCTCCATCCTCGTGACACTCATCCTTTAAATATTTATAAACATGAATGAGGTCTCCCCTCAGTCTCCTCTTCTGCAAACTAAAGAGACCCAGCTCCCTCAGCCGCTCCTCAGAAGGGAGATGCTCCACTCCCTTGATCATCTTTGTAGCCCTACGCTGGACTCTCTCCAGCAGTTCCTGTCCTTCTTGAACTGAGGGGCCCCACTTCACCCTCCTGCGTTCAGGCACGAGAAGGTGCACAGCACAGCACAGGCTGCCACAGCATCACCGCTCTCGGGGTCTGCTCCACTCTGGTGCCCCTGCGTATGCCGCCCCTGGCATGGATGCAGCCCCAGGACTGACTGACGCCGGGTGTGTAACCAGGGGTGGCTGAGAGTGCCTCTGCCTCCAGCCAGCAGATGCTCTGACCCTGAAGGTCAGGAGCCCCTTCCACTGCTGCCCTCAAAGGCTGTATTGTCCTTCAGGGAGGCAGAGCGACCGTCTTGCGGGTGTTAAGAATTTCTTCCATCTGATTTTAACGCGCTATGAGTTTCCCACAGCCTTTGATAATGGGACCTTACTAAAGCATGGTAATTTGCTTTCTTCCACTTGAAGAAGCAGGAATAAATTAACTTTTTAAGGGTCGTTTTCCATCTACACCACATGACAGCAGAGTGTAACTGGAGAATGTGATGCTGAACTACAATACTGAGCATTAAAAAACATCCTGAAGGGGTACAAGAAGCTCACACAGGCACACTGGGGTCTGATCGTTTCCAGATCCTGCTGGAATACCAAAACAGCATCCACAGGGTTGCAAAGTGTTCACAACTGTTCAATCACTTACCAGCACGGCTAAAGAAACAAACAAAAGAGCAACTCAGCTACACTGATTCTGAAATCCTGAAGAGCTCACCCGCTTTACATTTAACAGCACTGAATCCCCCCACCTCTCAGAGCCTCCCCACCGGGAGACGTGCAGACAAAGCAGCTTCTGCTTCAATACCACCACTTAGGAGCAGTACTTTACACAAGTAAATGTTGCAACTCAAAACAGAAATGTAACTTCTGTCAAATTCTTTTCCCACATCATCATTCCCTAAACACCCCCTTTCGAAGTTTACCTAAATTGCTCACAGATTCTCATTTGTTGAACCCTGGTTTTAAGGCTTTGTGACACTTGACTCGCTATTTAATCCAGGCTGGCTTTGCACAGAGTTCTATCGGAATAACTTCACAAAAAAACTTGCGAACACCTCTGTGAGGCTGTAAGTTTTCAGAGTGCTGCACATTTTCACAGCCATTCCAGACACCAAAAAGCATAAAAGGATTATTATTATTACTACTGAATAACTTACGTGTGAAATTCTTAATATAATTTCTGATCTGTTTCCACCTAATCAAGTTTTATGATTTGCTGGATTCATTTCATATCCGTGTATGGCTCCATAAAAAACAATGTTAAATTATTACCAGAAGGCAACGTTTTTTGTAATGAGGTTGAGGCTAGCCTGGATTTAAATCTAGGATATTGAGAAAGAGAAGTGGGATGGAACAGATGAGCAAGAGTGAAGCAAGTATTTAATATTTGAAAAACTTGACACTGCTGCATTGCAAAATGATCACTTTGCATTACTGACTTCAGCACAGACTCTTGCTGCATGCAGGTAAGCACTTGCCTGAATTCTTGCTTCATATTTTCCTGTCTAACTAGAAGTATTTGCAAGCCATCGAAGAACAGATCCTGTCAGATTTAACAGTTCAAAAACTTCAGTTTTCTTTTACTTTAATGAAGCATCATATCCTTGGCTACAAATATTTACTGAACTTCTAGCTTAAACACTCTGAAAGGAGAAAGTCAACCCTAAGTACAGAAATTTTTAAAGGTTATATTCACACACAGGAGCAGGGCAGATGTCACCTTAAAACATTAATCATGCACATCTTTATGCTGCTCCACTTCAATGAGAGAACCTACTTGCAAAAGGAGAATCAGACATAGGAAAGTGCCTGCTCACATGGCGAATACCTGAAAAGGCTTGTCCTGGTTTGAGCTAAAGAGAATAATTTTCTATGTAGTCATTTTACTTTTCAGCTCAGTCTTTTCTAAGTGGCTGAACTTGTTGAAACTAACAGCATGTTTTTCCAGACAGCGCGTACTTCTACAAGTGATAATGACAAGGCCACTGTCTCACCATGGGTGCTGTATCTGCACCTATGGGGAGGGGCAGACCCCAAACTGACCGAGGTATTGCATCCCATGTATGTCATACTCAGTATAAAGCTGAGGGATCACGAGGGTCTAGACCCTTCCTTCCTTCTTGGCCCCTTTTCCCTCTGCTCTGCTCCTGCAGTGGCTGAAGTCCAAGCAGAACCCTGCTAGTTCGTCTGTCTCTGATCGTGATCCACATGATCACATCCATGCGATGATGGATTCTCCTGAATCCAGTCCCTGCATCCTGCTCCCACTGCTGCTGGGTCCTGTCTGGGGCTTTTCCAGTGCCCTGCTCCACGGAGCCTCTGGTGACGTAATCGTCACTGGGATGTGGGAGGAGGATTTTATATTGGTTTTATATGTATCTGTACATATTCCATTATTTTCCCTATTCACAATATTATCCTGTAGTATTAGTATTATTGTTTAATTAAATCTGTTAGCTTTATTTTCCAACCCATAAAGTCTCTCTCCCTTATTCTCTTTCTCTTTCCTTCTGGGGAAGGGAGAGGGGTTAATAGAGAGCATCTGTCCAGGATTTAGTGGCCAGCTCAGCCCTAAACCACAAGGTTCTTTCCTTTCCAGTGCTTATTTTTGTCTACTTTCTTCTACACGCTTCACAGCAAAGTTGCAGGATACAACTACACATGCTACTGAAGGGTAACCTCAGGGCAAAACTGAGGACCTCTTGTGCTTTTCGTAAAGAAGCTGCACCATCTGCTCAGGATGGACTCTGCAGAATTCCTCACCTGTGCCCAGGCTGGCCCTCTCCCTGTCCCCCCAGTCTCCCCAAGGCTTCGCATCAGCACAGACATGACCCACGAGGTCAGCCTCGGGTAAACAAGTGGTTTTAATTCACCTCTGCTATGTTAGTTCAGAAGATTCAAGTATCATACTTGAACTAAAGAGCAGTATCTGGGTTAAATCCGTAGTGGAAGAGGGGATAATGAAAGAAATACGCTCTGCTCCTTGGCACTGTCAGGTTTTGGGCTCAAGCATGGGGAAGTCAACACGAGCAAGTCAGATCAACAGACTGTTATAAATAACCCTTTACAATACCCCCTTTTCATTCTTGAGTATTTTTGTGTTGCATTTGAGTGAAAAGTTACATTAAACCTCTGCCCACAGATTTATTTACAGCATGCCAAATGAGGGGTGAAAAAATATGCCACTGCAGCAATGTTTAAAGTTCAAGAGCAATGAATCAAAATACTAAATACAGCTTCAGAAAGAGCCTCTCCTGAGGCTAGAGAGTCTCAAAGAGCTGCATCTGTAGGAGGTCCTAATTCAAGTGGTCACCAAATCTTCCCAAGCGGCAGTTCTCACAACCACTTCACAAAAGCGATGCCACTGAAACCATGTAACAGACTGTCCTGGTTTTGCTAGGATAGAACTGATTTTCTATTCAGGAGAGCTGCTTCTGAGAATCACAGAACGTCAGGGATTGGAAGGGACCTCAAAAGCTCATCCAGTCCAATCCCCCTGCCGGAGCAGGAACACCCAGATGAGGTTACACAGGAAGGCGTCCAGGCGGGTTTTGAATGTCTGCAGAGAAGGAGACTCCACAACCTCTCTGGGCAGCCTGGGCCAGGGCTCTGTCACCCTCACTGAGAAGAAGTTTCTTCTCCAATTTCAGTGGAACCTCCTGTGTTCCAGTTTGTGTCCGTTAAGAAGACTACAGTACTCGATTTAGTGGGAACAAAGTTGATCAGACACCTTGGTTCAGTTTTCAGCCAGCACTGGTATGCAGTGATGAAGGCATTTAGCAGTTTTGAGTTAGCCAGGTGCAGTAGCTGGGGCGAGAAGAAGCCAGGGCAGTGGACCCGAGCTGGCCAACAAAATTATTCCATACCATAAATGCCACGCTCACTGTAAACTGGGGAGCCTGCTGGGGACAGCCCTCTCTTTCCATGATGGCCGCTATCACCAGAGGGTCTTGCCCCTCATTCTGCTCCCAAGGTCCATGGCCCCACTCAGTGTGGCCGCTGCATTCTCACTGGAGCTGTTGTGTCTGCAGTGTTCGTTCTCTGGCAGTCGCTGCTGGGAGCGCACGGCTTGTGAGTTCTGCGTGACCCAAGTATAACTTTGTGTTTTCTTACTGTTTCTCCTACTATTATCACAATTTATTATTATTACTGCGTTATTTTAGTTTATTTCAATCATTAAACTGTTTCTTTCTCAACGCACAAGCGTTTCAACCTTTCTTCTCTGATTCTCTCCCCTGCTCCACCAGCGAGGGGGAGCAAGTGACCGACTGCACGGTGTTCAGCTGCCTGCAGGGCTAAACCACGACACAGACAAGGATTTACCTGTGTTTGGAAATACCACCACACAGCACTTCTTTTGGAGAAAGAGGAAACATGTAAATTGTAAATTAAGATTTTCCTTTACCACGCGAAGTATATTTAATACATCAGTTTAAGCAGAGAACAAGCCAGACTAAAGCAGCTAATGAACTTCCAGTCAAAGAAATGTCTTTAGAGAGCCAAGGAGCATTTCTGATCTAACAGACTGATTAAACTACAGCTTGCTACTAAACAATTTTTAATAGAAAAACAATTTAACCCATGCTGGTCAATGAAAGGAACAGCAGTCATTTATACAAGCACTTGACTGAAGCAATCTTTATATTATTTTTTATTTTATTTTTTAAT
>NW_010198604.1:0-4456 GCF_000695765.1 Mesitornis unicolor | reverse complement strand
GTGGCTGAACTTGCTGAAAACTAGCAGGATGGTTTTTTTCCCAGACAGAGTGCACTGATAAAGCTCAAGGCCAAGTGTCTCACCATGGGTGCTGTGTCTGTGCCTATGGAGGGGGAAGCGGACCCAGAACTGACCAACGAGGTATTCCATCCCACATACATCACACTCGGTATAAAGCTGAAGGATCATGAGGGTCTCAACCCCTTGAAGCACTTCCATCTCTAACCCTTCTGTCCGTCTCGATCTTGCAGAGGCCGAGGTCTGAGCAGACCCTGCTGGTTCATCTGCCACTGATCCTGATCCGTGTGTTCTGCATCTGCTGCCACTGCTGCTGAGTTTGGTCTGGGACTTTTCCAGTGCCTGGCTCTGCAGAGCCTCTGGTGACGTATTCATCATTGGAGGGAGGGTGGGGGAAGGATTTTATAATGGTTTTGTATATATATTTGTATATATCTGTATATATTCCATTATCTTCCTGTTTACATTATTGTCCTGTAGTATCAGTATTATTGTTTCATTCAATCTGTTAGTTTTATTTTCCAACCTGTAAAGTCTCTCTCCCTTATTCTCTTTTCTCTTCCCTTCTGGGGAGGGGAGAGGGGTTAATAGAGAGCATCTGGCCCGGGTTTAGTGGCCAGCCCAGCCCTAAACCACAACAACACTGCATAACATAAGGATATGAAGGAGGTGACTTCCTGCTCATTTTTATACCTCAGATTATTATGTAGATTTCCCAGTTTCAAAACTCAGAAGCTTCTCTTACTGTTCAAGTATTTTAAACTTTTTTTTTAAATGAGAAAGTCACAATGTGTGGTTAAAATGAAGTGTTTGTGTCTTAACTACCCTTTAGTTGGGAGATTGATATTTTGATTAACAAGCTTCATGGAATTTTATTTCTCCACCTTTTTCAGTGTATGCATATGCTGACCGTTTGCAAAGTAAATCTTACACAGAGAATGTCAGTCTAAAGGAGGTTACCTAAATGAGAGATGAAAAACGGACCTTCTAGTAGGTGAGGTTAACTGCTAAGCAAGAGCTCTGCAGCTGGCGCCAATCGTGTGACTTCATCTGTGAACCCTACTCCACACACAAAGAAATCAGCTATACATCTCTTCTCATTAAATAATCCTGACAAGTTCCTCCACATGAAGAGCTGCATTGATTTATGACGCTTTGAAAAGACCTGAGCTGGTAGCAGATTCTAACATTCTTGTAACAACTAACTGCCAAATTAATATACTACCTGAAAGTATTAATTAGCAATAGGTTTTTTAAAAGTTTGTTTTATTTCTTTAATTTTATTTTTTTAAAGTCTTCTACACAGTAGTGAAAATAAGGCAGGAAAGACTTGTACTTGTGATTTCTATGTTGGTAACTTACACTTCGTTACTTGAAATAACTTTGTTGTAGCTGCACAAGCTCATCAGTATTTTGCTTTCTATAATTAGCAGTCATAAAGTAGAATTATTTGTTAGAACTTCTGGTTTGATTTTGTTTTGATTCACTGAAGATTGAAAAATAACACAAACAATTCACAACTCTTCATTTATATTCTATATGTGAAACTAAATATAATTTCTCCTTGGTGTCTCATTGAAGCTAAACCTCTCCATATGAACAGTGAATACAAAATAACAACAAACAAGAAAAAGAGTTCCTGGTACATCTGTGCAGTATTTTCAGAGGCACATTTGATTTAAAATTCATTGGAGTGAGAACTGCTCTCTTGGGATGCTCTCAAGTTCATTTACAACTGAAGGAAGGAAAGAAAAAAAAGAAAAAGACAAGGAAAACTGTAATTTTCAGGCTGTACACCTATAGATTCTTGGTCATCTGCATGGCTACTGAATTTCACTGTAGAAATACTAGTTTTATAACAAGTGAGAACACCCACCATGCTATGGTTGTGTAATGCAGAGTTGAATGGCACATTATGATATGAGTAGAGTATCTGGCAGCCATTCTGTAAACTGGAAGAAATGTTGGGAGGCTTTCAACAAAGATGTTTACGAAGTGTCTTACAGGTACAGATGAGCCAGCATATATAGCCAGCGTGTATAAACAAGAGGGAGGTAGTTTTGAGTGGGTCATGGCTCGCAAGAAAGATTAAATTAAAAGAAAACAAGAACAGTGTTTTAAAGGCTGCGACGCACACACAGAAGGCTCTTAACAGACAGGACAAAAGCCTGGATGAACTGATGGAGCAGCTCTGTTAAGAAGCGGAGGTAGCACTGTATGTTCTCTTTCAGACATCTCAAACCCAGATGAACCCAGCTTTGTTTTGAAAACGGCAGTTTCAACATTTTAAGTCATGTGAGTAGGATGAGGCCTAACATGTACATTTCATGAAGAAATTTTATTTTAATTTATCGTGAAATACTATCCTAAAGAAAGAACCACATCTAACCAAAGCCACAGCCTCAGGAGCAGCACAGGCAGGGTGTCCTAGAAAAAGGCTGCTTGTAAAAAGTCAAAGAGTACCTGCTCTTTGAATATAAGCTTTTCTGAAATGATCTTTTTTTCAGTTTTGTTTTCTCTTTTTAGTTTTCTTGCAAATAGTTCCACGTAAAGATCTTGTAATAGCAGATAATGTTCAAACTCCCTCTTTTATTTATCTCTCATCTCTCTGCGGAGATCTAAAAAGAAAATTAAAAATCAGTGCAAGTATACTAAAAGTAAAAACTTTTAGTTAAAAATAAGATAATGAAGTTAGCCAGAGAGTTGCTAATCTGATAATGTCAGTTCATACCCAAAGATTTGTTTTCCCAAAGAAATATTTTCAGGCAAACCTGAATGACTTCACCTTTCACATACTTGAGCTGCTTTTTAAAATAGAACTTGGAACCCTTATTATTTCAAGTTCTCAGAAAATCTCAAAGTCATCTTGAACAAATACTTCATTTGGATTACTGTGTCTTTAAAAAATGTCTTCTGTTTCAGGTGAAGTTGTCTCTACTGTATTCCCAATGTTAATGCTGGTATAGTAATCTTAAGGAATATCTATAGGGAAATGTATAAGCACTTTCTCTGAAAGCGAGGATGACATTATAATTCAAATGAAGCAAGTAGAAATGTTATCATTGTTGTAAAGATCAGGATTTTACAAAAAAAATTACCTTGTCAACACTCGTATGCATTTCCTATGCTAATCGCCATTTTAACTCTCCCACTTCTGCCAGAATTCCTGTTACAGAAGGTTCTTGGAGAAGCCTTCATGTTTCATAACAAAACAAACATCAGAATCAATTAATTCATGTGGATAAATTTCATGTATAGAGACGAATTGAGAGGGAGTGATGGAGCAAGTGCTTAGACATGTCATGCATTAGGTATTAAAATTCTCGTTTTCCTGTACCACAATTTAATTTTTTGTTGAAGAACAGGAAAGAACAGCTTTTCCAAGACTTTTCAGGAAATATTACACAATATGAAATCTCCAGGCTGCTTTGTGTGAAACCCTGCTCTCCCCATCCCGCCCCCGCATCCTTCTGCACTCCCTAGTGCTCCCGACCTCATGGGACACCCCTCAAAGCCCCGTCAGACACCCAAGTCACCCTAAGCTAGGGGCCTCCACGGGAGCACAGCCAGGCTCACCACGGGCTGCAGGGGAACTCTGCTCCGGCGACCGCAGCACCGCCTCCCTCTCCTTCTGCACTGCCCTCGTTGCGCGCAGAGCCAGTCACAAGCGCGTATCTTTTCTCACGTTTTTCAGCTTTTCTTCAACTCTGCCAGGCCCAGACGCTCAAACCAGCATGGACGGGCGCCCCGTTCAAATGCCTTCGCACCCAAAGTCCCTGCCCTCCCCGGTCTCCAAGGGCCCCACAAGCACCGCAGCATCGCATCGCCGCAGCCGGGGAACGGCACGGGCAGCGCCGGAGCGAACTCCAAGACCCCTTGGTCCCAGCCGTGGACAGACACTACGAACTGGGGGGACAGAGCTTAAATCCCCTCCGGCTCTGCTGACCGCCCTCCCCACACCAGATAACGCTCAGCGATGCGGCTCAAACTGCCAGCGTTTCACCCCGATTTTTCCCCAAAGTCAAGGGGAAAGGGCAGCTTTTCCAAAATACCCAAGTATAGGGCTTTTCGGTGCTTCTCCACGAGAGAACAATTTATCACTTCTGTTTTTGTTTTTATGCATGAAAATGGGTGGGGATTTTGGGGTGTTTTTCTTCGGTTTGTGTTTGGGGAGTTTTGGTTTGTTTCTTTTGTTTTAGTTGGGGTGTTTTTGCTTTTCAGCTGCACCAATCCAGAGGGATCAGACTTTCCCAGGAGCCTTTTTCGGACTTCCCCCTTGCCTCTGCTGCATGTCCAGAATGTGTCCCATCCCTCCCGTGAATTTCCAGGGGGCTATGAACCTCTCCATAACACCCCCATTCCCCACTCACCTGCTCCTCCACTGTCGACCCCTAGGATTTTGGTGTCGAGGATATAGAGGCTCCAAGGCCAACTACAC
>NW_010198603.1:0-393 GCF_000695765.1 Mesitornis unicolor | reverse complement strand
TACATCTCGGGATTTCTGGGCCTACATCTTGGGATGGCTGAGCCTACATCTATGGACGGATGGGCTTACATCTCGAAACGGCTGGGCCTGCATCTCAGCAAGGCTGGTCATACATCTCGGGACGGCTGGGTCAACATCTGTGGATGGCTGGGCATACATCTCAGGATGGCTTGGCTTAAATCTTGGGACAGCTGGGCCTACATCTCGGGGTAGCTGGGCATACATCTCGGGATGTCTGAGCCTACATTTCGGGACAGCTGGGCGTACATCTCTGGACGGCTGGGCCCGCATCAATGCACGGCTGGGCCTACATCTTGGGATGGCTGAGCCTACATCTCGAGATGACTGGGCCTATATCTATTGATGGCTGGCCCTAAATCTCGGTACAGCTAG
>NW_010198602.1:0-9186 GCF_000695765.1 Mesitornis unicolor | reverse complement strand
GGGGTGCCGGGCTCGGGTGGGGGGGTCCGGGAGCGGGCGCAGGCAGCCTGCGGCGAGCGGGATTTGGGGCTGAAGGCGAGCGCAGCAAACGGGTGTGTTTGCCTTCCTGATGGTTTCGGCACCCAGAAACTGTTTTAGGACCCAACTTCAAGCAGTTGAGATACTTGACGTAAATGAAATTTAATCGAAGAAAGTATTTCCGCGCTGTTGAACAAAGATCTGTTCCCGCAGACCCCGTGTGTGGAAAGGATGTGCTCTGTTTCCAGGAGACTGACTGGGGCAGCTGTTTTAAAGCGTTTTGGAGTTTCGTGTTTATTTCAGATGTAACCAAATGAAGCTGTATTGTCAGTATCAAATAAAGTGTTCTCTTGTGAAGTGTAGAATTGAGCTATGGAAAGTGATTTAGTCTGAAGATAACTGGATAATCAAAGCTTCAAATGTAAGCTACGTTGGATATTTGTTGGTTTAGAGATCTCCAAAGGCGGCTAACTTGAGCAGGGACAGTGAGCAAATAGTGTTTCCTTACGCTGCTTGTATAACCACCTTTGTTCATTTTTCAAGGTAAATGTTAGCAAAATGACAAATTTAATGTGAGATTACCAAGGTCCTGTGCTGCAAACGACTTCTCTCCGTGCCTGGTTACTGGGTGATTGTTCCAAGCCCGCCAGTGTGAAAACAGCTTTTTAAATGAAGTCCATTGCACTCCTTATGATAGTGCAGGAAACGCGTGGCTCACGAGAACGGTTTTATGGAAGGAGCAAGTGTACTTTAATCCTGATTTTATTATTTCTGCTGTGGTGGTTTGCTGTGGGGCTGAGGACGTAGGAGTGACAGATATCTGTGCGTTGAAGCGCATGATCAGCAGTCTGAACTTTGTAAGCCAGAAGTGGAATTTGCATGGCGAAATGGCCGGTTCACGAGCTGGATGCATGGTGGGTGACAGCGTTGGATTATTTAACTTCTCCGTTTCTGCCTTTAACCCACCCTCTTAACGTGCAAGTTTCTTAGCCTACGTCACTGGCATGCGTCCTGATGGTTGAAATAGGATGCAGCATGAGCACACACGTGAAGGGGTTAAAAACAGCTTATGGCCAAAGAGTTAATGCATCACTTCAGCTCAAGAGATTTTTATAATTCAGCTTAGTTACAAATATTGCCATCTGCCCTTTTCTTTGCGTGTGCATGCCCATGAATATGTCTTGGATAAGTACTGGTTGGGGCCGTTAGCAAGATAGTAGAAGCCACAGACAAGATTTTATTCTCATGCGTGTTGCCAGTGAAAATGTCAGTTTTTGGAAAATCAAAGTAGAAGCCGTCCTACATAGTGTCTGCATGTGGTTGTGGGTTGAGAGATAGGCAGGTATTCCTATTTTTTTTTATTTATTTTTTAAACTAAGTCCTGCTTTTGGGAATGTGAGATAGCTGTCATTGGCAAAAGCAGAGAAGACGGTCAAAGCTTGTGATTATAAGGAGAAAGATCTAAGCTTGTGGGAAACGGAGAAGAAATGTTTTCCTCTTTGTGTCCGCATAATGCAGGGCTGTGGGAAGATATGCTTAATGAGGATGATTATTGCTGTGGCTTTCCATAAATCCACTTGTAATGGAGGCATTGTACAGTTACTTCTGAATCTGTACATTTAAAAACTGCAAATAGCGATAATGGAGTTGGCTAATAGCAGACTGTCAAGTAAGTGCAATCCTTGTGATAACGTTCAGCCATAGATCTCTATTTAAGTATTACTTTTAAGCAGAAAATGCTTCTTGTAGGTCATAGTATATGCAATTTGGAGGGAAAAAAACCCCACAGTTGTTGCTTGTTCTTGAATCTTAACCAGCTGACTTTAATCATGCAAAGGGTACTTTTTCTCTTCAGCTTTTTATCCGATAGCAGATCTACAATTCAGTAGGCGCATTCAATTTGAATCTAGTAGAGAGGGATTGTAATAATGATAATAACCAGTTTAAAAAATGCTGGCTGAAGAAGTCTACCTGAGCAGTAAACGTGTGGTTGTGTGCGAATTAAAGCTGGGACTTGTGTCTTCTGAAGAATTACAAACTTCCCTCTAGAGCATTGGAGTCAGCTGAACACCACCAGGTGAGTGAGGTGATCTTGTTAGTGCCATTCACCAGGACAAACCTCTCTGTTTCAGTGGTTTTTCTTAGAAGCCAGGGTTGAGAGTTAAATTACTCAGGCCTGTTGTGCAACTTAAAAATAAAAGGTGAAGGTAGGATAGTAGGGAAGTTTTCTAATGTGTTATCTCACCCCGGTATAGAAGGATTTAAAATCGCCTGCTATTTTCAAGGAAAGCACTTGCAATAGCTTCTGGGTGTTTTATATAGTGTTCTGAATGAATGAAGTTTTAACTCGTGTAGCTAAGAAACAGACAGCTTTTGAAGAAATCTGACACGTGAGTTGCTTATGTTTATGTTTGGAAGAATTCATTGAGAAATATTTGTGACGCTCGCTCTCCTTTAAAAGCAGTGCCTGGGCTTTCACCTGTCATACAGTTTGTGAGGGCTCCTCATGGGGATCTACGTTTGCTCAAGACCTGACCTTAACAGCCAGCTTTGTTTCTCCAGATCTCAGTGCAGTGTTCAAATCCAAAATGTATGCTTCCTTTCCAGTAAAACCTTATAATTACATGGGGTGGTAGCTAACTGGAAAGTATTGCAAAACATATGTAAGAATACTGTCGTACAAGCCCTAAAACTGACGAATGACTCACTGCGCCAGTGCTGTATCAAATTCTATCTATACACAAGGTTTAAATGACAAGTTTACTTTAGGCAGGGAATATGCAATTTTCTTGTACTCTTTCTTCATCTAATGTCAAGTGAGCTTAATGAAACGGTACATGTGGGCATACAGGAGGCACCAGTTGTAGAGCTCTAATGAGCAAAGGGAACAAGCACTGCTTGGCTCTATTTGTGAAGATGATAGAGTCATAACTACTCTGTATATTAAAAACCAAATTCATGGTACTGATGCATGTCTTGAGACATTTATTTATTTTAATGGACCTCATCGTGATTTGTTTATGTGCGTTTAATAACATTCGTTCTATTTTTGGTTTCTATAAGAGAGCGCGCTTGTTTTTTTTTTAGCAGTATATGTATTTGTCTTTACATATTTGTATTGGTTGAGTTTTTAACTGGCATTTCAGAATTTTGGCAGTATTTTTATGTATGTAAAATTCAGGTCACTGCCAAAATGAAAACGGGATGATGTTCAGCATAGGAAGGGGGCCAATGATTGTAGGTTAAAGAGAAAAAGACTGCTTTCCACTGCAATGACACAGGTTTTACTCGTGGCTTTGACATTGTGATTTATTATGAGAAGTTTTATAGAGCCTTGGACAGCCCCCCAAAAAACCCCAGAGCAGGTGAAGAGGCAGTAACATCCTGTGGCTGGGAAGCCTGTGCAAGCTGAGAGAAGGAGGATGGGGAAGATGATGGAGTGGAGGTACTGGGGTCTTGTCTTGCCTATGTCTGTGGATGATGGGGTGCTTGGCTGAGGAACCCAGTTATCCACTGAGTCCCAGGTGGGAAACTTTAAACTCTTGACAGCCTCTTAGTTTCATTTCTAATTTAGCCATAATCCATTCTGCCACAAAGCCTTTTGCTTCTGCTCTCCGATAACCATTGTGTTTCTGGGCTGAGTTCACGTCCTTAGCCTCTTGCTGTTTGGGAGAGCTGGAGCGATCGGTGCCCACAAGGGTTTTGGTGTCTGTAGGAAGGGCAAAGTCTTCTCTGGCTGTGAAAAGAGGAAGGGAAGCACTGGAGCACTTGCTGTTTAATGTCAGTGTGCACATCATGTGTATATACCTGTGCCTTCCTGGAAAAACCAAGAAGGATGAAACAGGTCTTGCTCCTTCTAGGACTCTGTTATCTAAGAACTTCTCTAAAGATCAAAATTACAGAGGTACGTTAGGGTTCTTGCAGCAGAGAATAGAAGCAATGTATCTAAAAAGCCTGGTTGAGAGCAAAGTTGACAAAGCATCTCCTAATACCCAGGTTTGATACTTGGAGGAAGTAGCTCTGGATGCTTTCATTGAGTGCAGTCCTTGGAGTAGCTGAAATACAGCGGTGCCGTTAATCTGGGAAGGGATAAGGTGGTCCCTCTCTTACTCTTGTCCTTCAGCAGCCATAGAAACTTCCAGTTTACAACCTGCCCAAAAAGACATTTATTTCTTGGCACAAGATTTCAGCTGCAGCTGGCAAGTGGGTAAGGAGTTTCTTCCAGCCTTACTGAGAAAGAGAGGAATTATTTAGGTTGGCACAAGAAGCTGTAGTTTGGAGTTGTCAGATGAAATTGAACAGAGAAAAAATGTGAAGGTTGGGCATGTGGCATCATCGCTTTCTCAAATGCGGTGCTGGAAATCCCATCATCGCTTGAAACCAAGCAAAATATGCATACGCTTGACCGTGGTGAGGAATTATCTGGGGGATTCATGGGCTTCTCTTCCTTATGTATTATTTTTTCCCCTGATACTGAATTGCACGTGTGTATTTAGTGGATGAGCGGTTGCTTTTTTATCCCTGCAGCGTATGGATTCTTCTCCTGTGTGTCATCCTCGCTGCTGAAGGCAGCCGGGCACTCGAGCTTTAATATCTCGTCTCTCTTCAGGAGCAGGATGTTATTCATGGGATGGTACTTGAGTCTTCAGTTAGATTTCCTCGCAAAATTAGGTCTTGCATGGTTTTGGAAAAGCCATTATTTTCCTGGTGCTTTTTTATCCCTGCAGCGTATGGATTCTTCTCCTGTGTGTCATCCTCGCTGCTGAAGGCAGCCGGGCACTCGAGCTTTAATATCTCGTCTCTCTTCAGGAGCAGGATGTTATTCATGGGATGGTACTTGAGTCTTCAGTTAGATTTCCTCGCAAAATTAGGTCTTGCATGGTTTTGGAAAAGCCATTATTTTCCTGGAGGGTTTTTGTGAGTAGGGATGGAAGAGGTGTGGGTCTCTTCTCACAATTTACAACCAATAGGAAGAGGAAATGGCAAGTTACACCAGGGGAGGTTTAGGTTAGACATCAGGAAAAACTATTACCCTGAAAGGGTTATCCAAGACCAGCACAGGCTGCCCAGGGAAGTGGTTGAATCGCTGTTCTTGGATGTATTTAAAAACCATCTCGGTACAGTGCTCGGGGACATGGTGTAGAGGTGGGCATGGTAGAGTGGTTGGACTTGATCTTAAAGGTCTTTTCCAACCTAAATGATTCTATGTGTTTTGATAGGATTGTTAATTGGGAAGGTAAATTGGATCTGGCAAGTGTGAAAAAAGGTTAGTCTAGTGTTTGGATTTTGGGGTATATATAAAATTATAAGTATTTTATGGCGGATATTGTGCTTCTGGTCTTCTGTCTTGAAGTACAAAGAGAAATGGTAAAAAGGATCATTTTGGACACAGTGTGTTAAGAAGGTGCTGTCGTGTTATATACTTGGAAGTCATGAGATGAGGGAGAAAGGAGGAAAAAGTGACCTCTTGGTGTTTTGGTGGTGGTGTTGCCTTTTCATAAACTACTGTTTCCTTCAAATACAGAAGAGTTATGTTTGTTTATATCTTAATATAAGATTATTTATATAAGATTGTATCCAATATATTGGATTGTTATTATATTTATGTAAGATTGTTTATATCTTAAGTAACTGTGCATTCACCAAATTTGATCAAAGATTTAGTTGTTGCAGAATCAATAATAATTCTCTTCTGTTAAGGGAAAACCTGTAATTTATGTATATACCGTCCATTTTATTTTAACTACTTGTACTACAGAATTTGCAATGTTACACAAATTGACTAGAAGATGCACGCAGAATCCAATAATACATTTTCCTTGTCAAAGTTCAGTGAAATATGAAACGTAATTACCATAAACAATGAAAATTAGCCTCTTAAATCTATGAACTAGAAGGCGTGGAAATAATTTTGTAATATATATTCTCATTGGCTTTGTTGAGACTGTACTTGGGCACCGCCAAAATTCCTTTATGTATTCTAATCTGTGTTATTATGTGGTAAAAAGCACACTCGTAAACTTGTGTTTAACCTGAGGAGGAAGGGTGCCTTTTTGAACATGCATTTTAGATACTGACTGTCTCCTCGCTATAGCCTTGTTCATGGGTAGCTTCCAATTAATAAGTGCAGGCTTGAAGAATTACACCGAGGGAGACAGGTATTTCAGCAGACTGTAGAGATGCTGCTTTAATTGTGCTTCTTAGCCTAATTTCCTCAGGTCTGACCTGTTGCAGGGGGGTTGTTTTAGCACAGGTCTGTACCAGATCCTCCTTCCTCACCCAGACAGGGAGGGCTCGTGGAAGCCTGTGGCATGGCCGTGATGTTAGGTACTTTTTGGGGTTGATGCAAAGCATGGCTTTTGGTTATTTGAAGCTGAATTTTGGATGAGATTGAAGTGAGCGTCGGCTCTCGCTGCCCCCGCGTTTGAGGGGGCAGGCACAGTCCTTGCACAGAGGCATCTACCTCTACAGCAAGCAGGAGACTGAGAGCAGTTTGGGTTTGTTGCTGGGTTTTTTTGGTTTGTTTATTTTTCCTGAAGAGAAATAAACCAAAGGCGTCTTCGTTGGCCAAAACTATCTAGATAGACGGGTAAATGTTTGTCTTGGAATGACTTGCACGGAATTATTGGGAGCAACAACTTGATGGTAGTGGTGAGAAACATCTTTGATGCACTAGAAATGATGAATTGTGTTTTGTTTGCCTAGATTGTTAGGTGTTGAGGGCAGGCACCGTGAATTGTATGGTGTTACAGAACACGTTGCACAGCAGTTATATTGCTGGAAAGCATTTGTAAATGTAAGTTTGAATTAGAGATGTGTGGGGTTTTTTTCTCCTTATTAAACTTTGAAGAGTTGTGCTTTGAAGACCAGTGACTTTTTGATGCTCTTAAACGTTGTCTACAAGGAGCAGGTGAGGAATCTCCTGACACTCTGTTTTTCTTTTTATTTTTCCTTTGAGCCAATACCTCTATTGAATGCTGGGTTTGGATGTCATGAGAAATGCAGAGGTACTGGTTTTGGCATTTACGTGATAGGGTGGGCTGGCAGAACTGCATGGGTTATAAATGGAGGATGAGCTCTCAGGTATTGGCTTTCTTTGTATCTGAAGCGAGTTAACAGCCTCTTGGTTTCTTGTTGAACAGTGTAATTAAAATAAACACTATAATGCTAATCATTTATGTATTTTTGCCTGTGGGTGAAGTTTTAAATTAGGAGTAGCTATACTTCGGTGGAAGCGGATTTTTTTTTTTATTATTATTATTGTAGCGTTGCCTGTTTCCAGTCTGGTAATATTTCTGTGAGAGTGCATTTAAAAATATTGCTAGGCAGATTTGGTTTTGTTTTTTATTACCTAATTGTATATTCTAGTAACAATGTAATTATTGCTTTTAACAAAAACTGCCTGACTCGAGTGTTTAATTCCATCAGACTCAAGCAGTCACTGATGAGGTGATAAATGATGGGTTATACATAGAAGTGGATTTGCAATTATTTGCTGCTTTGGGGGGAAAAAAAAACCAAACCCCAACAAACCCAAGATGTTTTGTTTCTGTCCAATGGCTCATGTTGAAAATCAAAGCGGTGCACCAGATGTTTTTTCTAATGATGGTGGTTCAAGGTCTCTTTCATACGGAGGAGAGTTTTGACTGAATTTGTCTCTTGGCTTTGAAGTTTTCCTTGCTTGTTAATGCAGCCTCAACATCTTCTGCTGCGGACTTTGCCATGGATGGGTTTGATGGAGGAGCTCGGTTGTGTTTAATTCATAGCATTAAAACAAGAATAAGTGTTTCACTTTATTTGTTGATGTCTGATTAGGAATTAATGGCAGGGACTGAATCGCTGGGGTGATTAAGGGTAGGTTTGAAAGGACGCATTGTCTGGGGCTTTTCCTCCTAATCCTGCCGAAATCGTGCTAGCGGCGGCAGCGCGGAAGACTCCTCGTTGTGTTTTCCTGCGGGCGTAATGGTGCAGCTGGAAACATTTCCTCTTCGTGGGATGGTTGCTTCTTGGCTCAAATCTGCTGTCACATCGTAGGGGCCTTGCTGGTAAGGTGGGCATTGGCTCACAGGGTCTAGAGAGGAGAGGGTGATTAATCTGGAACCTACAAACTGATCCAATTTACGCTACATTTGGGTTTCAAGTTTTGTTAATGCTGTCTGTTGCATACGTACCTCTTTGCAACCACGGCTAAAGGAGGTGAGCTGCCTCATTCCAACTTTTAATTCCTCCCAGATTTGTGTTAGGTGAACTTTCTGTAGCTGCTGATGTAGCTTTTCTGCAGAGAGGAACTTTAAAATTGCTCAGCGCCTGTTTTTCTTCTGTAAGTTTGAACTTTGTGGAAATGAAGACATTTCTAAAGTACAGAGCAAGAAATTATGGTAGACACAACTGTTCCTCTTTAGGAAATACCCTGGAAGAAACACAATATCCCACCCCACGATCACTGCCTTGCCTTTCCTCTTAATCAGGTTGTCATTCCAAGGTCTCAGAGTGATGTATAAATATAAAATAAACCCCCCCTGAGGAATCTATTAAAAAATTATTTGGTTCACTGAACATTCAGCGCACGTTCGGTCTTGGAATCCATTATATGCCCATAGAAAGATTTTAAAAACCCTCTCTGACCAAGTCGATGTGAGTTGTGTCCCTCTGGCAGGTGGGCATGAAGGAATTTCATTGCTTTATTTTCAAAACAGAGGTGTGCGGAATTAATATTGATTTTTATTATAGCTGTCTGCTAGCGCCACTGTATCCAGGGGTCATATGTCAGCTCTGCTTTTGTGGTGGCAGCTTTCACTGTTCCTCCAGTTGAAGTCTGTAGTAGTGGAGCTCTGGAAATAATTGGGAAATGCTGGTTTTTTTTTTCCTTTGAATTCAATTTGTAAAGCTTTATTACCTAGAATTAAATTCTTATCAGGTTGAAATGGTGCATAAATTCTTGTTGAATGGAGACAAATGCTATTAGAAATCAGTGAAACTAAGCTATATTTTAATCCTAGATTTATATTCTTTTCCATTGTGGTACATTGAAAACACTTTGTGTCTACTTTGTCCATTCATATTGGTGTTTTCTTGTTCTGCTGATTTTCAGTGGTTAAGTCTGGGAGAGGCAGTGTGTGTTAGATTCCCACTTAGCCTGAGAGTAGGCAGGCTCTGCAGAGGGACCTG
>NW_010198601.1:28187-28615 GCF_000695765.1 Mesitornis unicolor | reverse complement strand
CTCAGCAAGTTTGCAGATGACACTAAGTTGGGAGGGAGTGTTGATGTGCCTGAGGGTAGGAAGGCTCTGCAGAGGGACCTGGATAGGCTGAATCAATGAACTGAGGCCAACTGTATGAGCTACAACAAGGCCAAGTGCCGGGTCCTGCACTTCCATCGCAATAACTTCATGCAACGCTACAGGCTTGGGGATGAGTGGCTGGAAAGCTTCCAGGCAGAAAAGGACCTGGGGGTGTTGGTGGACAGCAGGATGACCATGAGCTAGCAATGTGCCCTTGCAGCCAAGAAGGCCAATGGCATCCTGGGTTATAACAGAAGGTATGTGGTTAGTAGGTCGAGAGAGGTTTTCTTTCCCCTGTACTCTGCACTGGTGAGACCGCATTTGGAATTATTATGTCCAGTTCTGGGCCCCTCAGTTCAAGAAGGACA
>NW_010198601.1:13504-28067 GCF_000695765.1 Mesitornis unicolor | reverse complement strand
GAGGGAGTGGAGCATCTCCCTTATGAGGAGCGGCTGAGGGAGTTGTGTCTCTTTAGCTTGGAGAAGAGGAGACTGAGGGGTGACATCTTTCTTGTTTATAAATTTGTAAAGTGCGAGTGTCACGAGGAAGGAGCCAGGCTTTTCTCAGTACCAGCCAATGACAGGACAAGGGGCAATGGCGTCACGGAATAGCACCAAAATGGCTACAGGCACACAAATAATGAACTCAAAAAAGCTTTTAATCTGCAGCTGAAATTAAGCAGACAAAACTTCATTCACCAATAAAACATTCCACTGGCATTTAACAAATACAGGTTTGATATGCTGTTTGGGAATATTACCAGACACAGCTGACTTAAAAATTCTTAAGTTTTGGCCAAACGATCCAAAATGTGCACTCACCCACCTAAAAAAGGAGGGCACTCAATCTCGAGAAGTTTCCTTAAGTGGCGTCCCAACTCAAGGGGAGAGTCCCCGACTGCAGACTCACTGCTCCGAGGAGAACCGACTCCAATGAGTCCTCCAACGGGGCACCATTTATACCCTGATCGAATCTGATCTGTGGTCAATACATGGTTGTGTCAGCCCCCTATTGGCTGAGAACCCCAACTTTTCCGCCTTTGACCCCCCACTGTGTGGACCAGACATGAGCTGTGAGGGGGGAGGCAGTCCTGGCCCCCCCCAGAGCCAGAAACTTTAGCACTGTTTGTGTTGGGTCTTTCTCAGGTCTTTAGTAGGGTGGGTGCATGTGTCACACAATCCACCCCGTGACCACAGTCAGGATTTGACTGGTTTCAGTCACCTTTTGCCTCCAAAGTTAAAAGGGACCAGAGCCTTGGTGATCTTTGATACTCACTGTGGAACATTTCCCAATTGTTTTACAATCGTGTTGGGATATCAATAACTTGATGCATCTTATAATGATGCAAATTACAACAATCATAACTACAGTCATTATCAGATTGTAGGAGTCTAGTTAGGTAACCAAAAGAGAAAATCCAAACAGGTAAAACTTTACCCAACCAGTAACCAACCCCACCCATCCACAGTCCAGCAAGAATAGCTTCTGAATCTCTGGTCATCTTGAAGCTCCACCAATAAATTTGGAATGCAGACACTGCACTCATCGATTGACAGATCCAGGACTGTAGCACGGTGTATCGCCATTTACACTCCACCCCGTGGCCTCATTGGTGGATTGAAGGATGTAGCTACATTCTGCATCTCATGTTGCTGTTCATCTTGCCTGTTGTCATCACTGCAACAGGGAACTCCACTGCTTTACTGTCCTGTAAGAAATCACAAAACTATGCCTCGGTCCTTTGAAACCAGGCTTTGGGGTTAGAGATTAGGAATTATCCACCGAGCACTAATACGGTGGGTTTTTCCATTTTCATCTAGGGCTTGCCATGCATATAAGCCTCTGGGTTTTGCCAGGGTCATGGGCACAGTGCCAGTAGAAGGTAGTTTCACCATGACAGGCTGGCCCACATTAATCTTTAGTGGAAGCTTCTTTTCACTGCCTGGTATAGCATCATTGCCCGTTGGTTTATCAGGGTAGAATGTCCTGATTTTGGGGCTCCCGTAATTTTGCCAATGATTATTAATGATAAGGACTGCTTGTGCAAGCCATGTCCCCCAATTGAGTCCTGAGACATTTGCGTGTTCTTTAATCAGACCGTTAGTCTGCTCAATGATTCCATTGACTTGAGGGTAATATGGTGTATGAAACATCCACTTAATACCTTCCCCTCGAGCCCAATCTTTAACCACTGTAGCTGTAAAATGCAAACCATTGTCACTTTGAATACTCTCAGGAGTGGGTAAAACACTGAACCATTCAAGCAACACTCACACCGTTTGGTCTCCAGTGGCAGCACTGACAGCCATAACCGCTTGCCCAACCCGTTCCTTGTTCTCTCTGCCCACCAGGACATCATCATTATATTGGTATATGTGAACACCTGATGGCATTTTCACAGTGTTCAGGAGTGTAGCCAAAGCACTATGGGCAGTGGTGGGAGAATGCTTATACCCCTGTAGGAGACGATTAAAAGTGTACTATATCCCCTCCCAAGTGAAGGGAAATTGAATTGCCGTCACCACTGAGGATATGCTTGGAACAGCAGCTGTTAATGGTGCAGTATTGCCATTCAGTTTTCGATAATCAATAGTTAGTAGCCATTGCCCATCAGGCTTTCTAACAGGCCAGACAGGGGAGTGTAGGGATAATGGGTGTGGCTTATTATTTGCCTTTTTTCAAGATTGTTAATGACTTCTGCAACGTCCCGTTTGGCTGTGCTTGGCAAGGGATACTGGGAAACACAAGTTACTGTAGATAGAGGCAGTGCAGGAGCAAGCTGCAAAATCCTAACATGAGCACCTTCCACCCTGCGACTTCCAAAATTGCACACACTGCCATTGGGCAGATGCCACTGGTTACCCACTAAAATATCAAACCCAAGTATATTCCACTTATAAGGGCTCAGAGCAACCTCCACTGTTGTCATCCGCTTCTCTCCAGGCAGCCAAAACTGTGTTCGGGCCAATGGGCACCTTTCTGAAGCACCCGTTACCCCTATTATATTAATGGCTTTTCTCAAGGCTCTGATCTCAAGCTCATCTGCTTGCTGCTTATTCAACATACTAATTTGTGCTCCTGTGTCAATTAAAAACTCTAAACTTACCCTCTTTGGACCAACAGGAATATGTATGTAGGGTTCCTTAGTAGCAGACCATTGATAAGAATTTATCAAGCGGATTGGGCAGCCCAGTCCCCAAACCACGGCTTCTAGTTTTTTGGTCCATTTAACACCCTTTGCAGAGACACAAAAGGGTTAAGGTTTCGCCTCCCTGTCTCGGGGCGGGGGCAGTTGCTGGTGTCTCCTTTGTATTCCCGGCCACCTTATGGGCTCGGTGCCCTGCCTATGTCACAACATTCGAGGCACACTCAGTGATAATGCTTTTCGCCAGAGGCTTTACCGGGCCTCCCTTTAGCGGGCTCGGTTTGCCGACGGGGAAGGGGCCGCTTGTCAGGAGAGTTTCAGCTGGTTTGCCGGATCCACCTGGCTCTCTCTATCAGTGCCGCCACCTGGACCGGTCCACCCCACTTCACGCCCGTGTGCAACAATATCATGCAGCACTTCCGCCCAGGTCAGGACGTGCGCTGGGTGCTGCAGGTCCCACTGGTTATGCTCTATGGACCTTTGGATCTGCGTGTATTTTTAAAGCATCAGGCAGCCCCCAGATGAGGGGTCTGAGATGGCTGGGATCACCCGCGCTGCCACCGGCATGTCCCACTGCCCTCTGTCATACATCGCCTGGACACAGGCAGCCTTCTGCACTCCTGCAGCCAACTCCAACAGTCCGCTCACTTCAGTAACAACTGGCTCCCCTCGTTCCTTAGGGTCCACACTGCATGACCAGTGTGCCACTCGGGAAGTTATGGATTGATCGCCTGCCAGCCCCTCGTTCAAGAACACTCCCGGGCCTCAAAATCTGCCTGCTTCCTCATCACTTAACAAGATGCGATAGCACCCAGTTAAAGTCACATGCCACAAAAACTCCGTCTCTGTCTCACCCGGCTGGCGCAAAAACTTGGTCTGGAGGTCCGCAAGTTCAGGCCCCGTCCAGGGAGTTACACAAGTGGTGATGCGGGCGTTACCACCTCAGGGACCCGCATGCCTCTCGGTTTTAATAAGTGCCCGTACATTCTTCTCCTCTAACTCCTCCAACTTCTCTATCTCATCAACTTCGCTTTCAATCGAATCTCCCCACAGGTCCCTGTCCCAGTCCTCGGGGTCTGCACTCGCGGCTGACTTTTGGATTGGAACAATGAGGAGGGGGGGCTTTCTCGCCCGTTTTAGCAAAGCTTCAACCTTTTGTTCCAGAAGGCATGTCTGCTCTCTTTCTTTTGTCAATTCCCCTTTTAGACAATCTATCTCTGATTGCTTATTTAAATTGTCCTTAGTTTGCAATCACCCTCAAATTAAGCAACTGCCTAGAACAGCACACAAAACAATCAGACAGACACCCAGGATGGCGCACATGGTCCAGCACTGTCCTATAGCCTCTGCAACCGCTATAAAGTCGGACTCACTCTCCTTGGCCCATTGCATATCTGGGGTAAAGAAGGGACAGCCATATTTCTGTAACAATTCCTCTATTAGCATCCTGCAGACTGCGCCAATTAAAATGTCACAGAATAGCACCAAAATGGCTACAGGCACACAAATAATGAACTCAAAAAAGCTTTTAATCTGCAGCTGAAATTAAGCAGACAAAACTTCATTCACCAATAAAACATTCCACTGGCATTTAACAAATACAGGTTTGATATGCTGTTTGGGAATATTACCAGACACAGCTGACTTAAAAATTCTTAAGTTTTGGCCAAACGATCCAAAATGTGCACTCACCCACCTAAAAAAGGAGGGCACTCAATCTCGAGAAGTTTCCTTAAGTGGCGTCCCAACTCAAGGGGAGAGTCCCCGACTGCAGACCCGCTGCTCCGAGGAGGACTGACTCCAATGAGTCCTCCGACGGGGCCCCATTTATACCCTGATCGAATCTGATCTGTGGTCAATACATGGTTGTGTCAGCCCCCTATTGGCTGAGAACCCCAACTTTCCCGCCTTTGACCCCCCACTGTGTGGACCAGACATGAGCTGTGAGGGGGGAGGCAGTCCTGGCTTCCCCAGAGCCAGAAACTTTAGCACTGTTTGTGTTGGGTCTTTCTCAGGTCTTTAGTAGAGTGGGTGCATCTGCCACAAATGGCTGCAGGCTGTAGCATAGCAGGTTTAATCTGAATATAAGGAAAAACTTTTTTACTGTAAAGGTTACAGAGCACGGGAACAGGCTGCCCAGGGAGGCTGGGGAGTCTCCTTCTCTGGAGACATTCAAAACTCACCTGGATATGCTTCTGTGTGACCTAGTCTAGGTGATCCTGCTCTGGCAGGGGGGTTGGACTGGATGATCTTTTGAGGCCCCTTCCATCTCCTAATATTCTGTGATTCTGTGATTCTGTAAAATGTTCGTGTTATGCCACCTTTTCTGAATTATTTTTATAATCCCCTTATCTCACTTTCTCCTTGAAAAGTTTGCAAAATTATAGCAAGGAAATGAGAAACAATTTGGAACAGAAACCATACTTTCTTTTTTCTTCTGAGAAGTGTACAGTACACATTAGAATAACATAAAGCTATATATTGTAAACACTAGCATTTTTTGAACTGTCCTGGAATGTCATCCTAACAAATACGTCAAATAATAAAGGACAGGAAAAAAATCTACAATCAAGCCAGAGAGACAGTTAAGAATCAAATTCAGGGTAGTTTTTATGACATGTATTTTACATCTTAAACAGTTTCAAATTTTTCTTTTAACTAAGTTGGATATTTTTTCTTTTTCTTATTATGAGTAAAACTTGTAATTTTCAGGCTACCATTTTATGTATGAAAATTTTAGGTGCCAATGCAGAGAGGGTTTACAAGCTTAGCCAAGGGACCTTGGTCCAACTCTCTGTTCTCGTTTTTTTTTCTTTGCATTACTTGGAAACAGCTGAAAGTGTTTGCCAGCTCATACAGGGAATCATGATTAAAAAGAAAGAGGGAAGGAAAGGGTGGGGAGTAACATTGTAAGAATCATGACTACTCTTTTTTTGTTATTTCTGACTCTGATCTACCCTACTTGTATGTTCCTTATTGCTTCTAACTTTATTACCTTCTTGAGACTGACTATGTAGTATAGAAATGAGGAAGTCCCCTGAAGAGTCACAGCAAAAATCCCTCTGCTATCAGGGCTGGGTGTATCATGCTGTCAAGCTGCTCTCCAGCATGTAGCATAGTGACTGCTGCTCAGTGGAAGCCTTTCTAGATGTCCAGTTTCTCCAAGTACACTGATTGTAACTTAAAAATCTCCCCAATTTCTGTACTAATTTATAGGAAAAAAATTAATGGTCTGTATACATGTAAAAGATCTGTAAGTGCATGTTCTCAATACTTTTGATATTCTTAAAAACCCCATTTTTTTCAAGTTTCTTTTTATTCTGCAGTACTAAGTATAAGCCACAGGCCAGTGATTTTGGATGTGTCTGTGATATCAGTATCACAGATACAGAACTATTTGTACAAATGAGTCTGTGCCTTATCATGCACAGGATTCCCTCAGGAACCCGATTTCTTGGATTTGAATATGTTGCCATATTCTCAGTAGTGCTGTCTTGCTATATTAAACTGTGTCATGATGCCACTCAGTGACAATTACTTCCCAACTGAGTTGTCATTACTTGTCAGTTTTACGTAGTAAGTTTTTTTGTTTGGTTGGGTTTTATGCCTTTACTGTGACTTTTCCTCTCCCTTCTTTTCCAAAGCCAGATCCAAATCACAGTGTTTTAATAATTCACCTTTATCAAATCACTCTAAGCACTGTAACATCTATATAAAAGGGTGAGATGACCTCCATGATGTTTAAAGAAATATTCAAAAAACATTGTTGAAAAAGGCTGTGAAAATCAGTATCCAGAGAGACTCAAAAGATAAATTTGATATTTTATTTCTAAAGATATCTTAGCAAGTATATTTTCTTCCCATTCCTGAAAGAAAGAGAGAAAAGACATGTCAACAGATGTGCTTATTACTCTATCCTGTGCAGCCCAGGAAAATCTTAATAACAAATAGTACATTATTATTGTATTGCCATCATGTTGCCACAGGTTTCTAAGCAGCTTTGAGGTATTCACTTCTTAAACCACTGGAAGCTCTTTATCTCGTGAAATTTGACATGCCCATTTTGGGTAGAAAAGTACACAAATGAGGTCACCTTTCATAATCTCAGTACTTGCAAGTTGTCAAAAGACTAGGCTTCCAAAGAGAACATAAAAGAGCAGATATTTGTCATTGTCTGTATTTTTTATTCCACTTTGGGCACTGTTTATGGGATAAAAGCTTGAATGCTCAGAGAAAAAAAAATCTTGAAACATTATTGCTGTTTCTGTGTGAAACACATATTTGTACCCTGTTTTCTAACACAATAAACTGTCACTCAGTTACAGTGCCAAGCATAAAAGTTGATGATGGAAACACTTTTTAATAATGATTGATTAGTACAGGGAACTTGGTATAACTTAGTAGCCCTTGAGCAATATGTTTATCAAGACTCAAAAGTAAAGTGTTATATGGGTAATGCAAAAATTCAGAGTTGAACTGTTAAAATAGCCAATGGGGATGATCTGTGGGATGGGAGAGAGAATTGCAAGGACAGAAGTAAGAAAAACTCATGAGTCAAAATAAAGACAGTTTAGCAAGGTATAAGAAACAAAACAAAGGAAAACAAGTGATGCAGAGGCAATCACTCACCTCCTCCCACTAGCAGATCGATGCCCAGCCAGTCTTCAAACAATGTCTACCTTAGAAAAACTACTCCTACTTCTGATTTTTCCTCCTCCCCTCATTTTTATTGCTAAGCATGTTACGTGGTACTGAATATCTCTTTAGTTGATTTGAGTTAGCAGTCCCAGCTGTATCACATATCAGCCTCTTGCCCACCCCTAGCCAGCTCCGTTTGAGGGCAGGGAGAGTGAGAAACAGAGAAGTCCTGATGCAGGAACTGCTCAGCAATATCTAAAACATAGGCATGTTATCAACACAGTTTTGATCACTAAATCAAAATGGTACCATGTGGGCTCTTATGAAGAATATTAACTCCATCCTAGCCAGACCCAGTATGATACAACGTTTTAGCAGCAAAGCTTATTCCTTCTTGCAGTATTTCTGTAAAATAGCTGATCATAACTACTGTCAAAGCCATAAAACTAAACTAGGTGGATTCTCCTCTGTTGTTACTGTAAAACAATTGTGAGACTCCTAAACTACAGTTCCATAAAACAAATTCTAGGGAAGCAGACTGGATGGTCATGTCTTAAATTCTCTTCAGACATTAAATGTCAGAGACAGAGAGCAAAAATAATCTACAGTGTTCAAAATTATTTGTAAAACAGTTTTAGAATTATCCTCTTCTGAGAGCAGGGAGTCATAAAGAGCTGTCAGCACAATCTGCATACAGTTTACCCAAGTGAAGGCATAATAAATATGTTCAGAGAAACATAATCAACAAGGACTGAGATTAGAAAATATACATCTAAACATATACTCAGAAAGTTGCATCTTTATTGCAATATATTCCTTTGGGAACTGGAGTATGTTGTCTTGGTGATTTCCAGTTATTGATACACTATGTTTTAACAAATTTTCCCTAAACAGATGAATAAATATGTATGGATATATTAATATCTATATATAACCACACACGTATGACCACAATTATATCACAGAGTCACAGCATAGCTAAGGTTGGAAGGAACCTCTGGAGTCATCTTGCCCACCTCCTGTGCTCAATCGGGGCCACTTAGAGCAAGCAGCCCAGGACCATGTCCAGATAGCTTTTTAATATCTCCAAGGATGGAGATTCCACAACCTCTCTGGGCAACATACATGCATGTATTGGGTTTTCTGTGAAGGGCTTTTTTTTGTTTTGTTTTTTTTTGGTAGCAGGGGAGAGCTATGGAGATAACCCTATAAGAAGCTACCAGAAGCTCCCCTAGCTCCAAATGTTGGGCCTGCCTTTGACCAGGGCCAAGCCAATCAGCACCCCTGCAAATGAATGTATTTAAGGGGAGTGCAGTGCATGGCCCACCTCTTTCTTGTCCTGGCTCCGACCAGAGTGATCCCAGGAGCAGATGGCATGGCCCCGGCCCCAGACCTACTCAGCCGGCCCAGCCCCAACTTAAGCTGCAGCTTTAGCCTGAAAGAGACAACCTGTAACTCTTTAAGTACCATTAGAAGGGACCTGCTGCAGAGAAAGGAGATTGAGTTAAAGAGAATAACTGGGAAGACACTGAGGTCAGAGAAGGAAGAAAGGAGAGGGGGAGGAGGAGGTGTGCAGAGACGAGGTTCCCCCTGCAACCTGTGACAAGAGTGCAGGTCAACCTGCTTGCAGCCTGCGGAGGTTCACCGATGGAGCAGAGATCCACATGAGAAGGTGGCTTCTCCTGAAGAGACTGTGACTCCATGGGCAGTGTGTGCTGGAGCAGTTTGTGCGTGAGGGAACTGCAGCTGTGGGCAGATCCACATTGGACTTCTGTGGAGGACTTTTCTCCTGTGGGAAGGGTGCCACATGGAAGCAGAGGGAGAGTGGGAAGAGTCCTCCCTACCCCGTAAGAGGAAGGAAAGGCAGAGACAGTATGGGATGAACTGACTGCAATCCCCATTCCCACCCCCCTGTGCCTCTGGTCAAAGTGGGAGGAGGTAAAAAAATCTCAGCTTCCCAAAGCTGAGCTTGGGAAGAAGGGAGGGGGAAGGTGTTCTGACTTTAAGATTTGTTTGTAACTCACCGTTCTACTCTGATCTTATTGGTAACAAATTAAAATAGTTTTGTTTTTTCTCCCTATGATGAGTCTGTCTTTTGCCTCTGACCATAAGTGGTGAGAAAAAGCCCTCCCGGTTCTTATTTTTTCTATTCCCTTTTGTGAGTATCGTGGTGCGCAGTTGTCCACTGGGTTTAAACCGTGACTATATGTCTATAGTATGTGTCTATAATTTTTTTACAAAATTGAATCAAGTGAAAACTAAGAACTCTGGCAAATATTGAAACAAAATATTTTCGTTTTTAAGCAATTGTTTTTAAGAGTATAATGCTTGATTGTCTCCACTGGCTATGTTTAATACACATACGTATTTTGTAATTTATGTTTTTTTTCTGTCAGTAGTAGGATGTTTCATCTAATGCTATTTAAATAATTTTTGAAAGAGATAAAAGAATATAAAAATGAGTGCACTTATATTCACCTAGTGTTTCAGTGTCTTTATATATTAACAAAATCTTGTCTTTTCAGAGCTGCATGAAATATTGTGTGTTATTTTGATTACTCTTTTTCTTAACCAGTCACAAGGCTACTTTTATACACCTTTTCCTTGTGAAGATAAATACTAAGACTGATTTACACCTTCTCTTTTCTAAGAGTACAAGGACTACAATTTACTGTATAATTTAAAAATATGTTTATAAATTTTTTTAAGCTTATTTGTTATCGTGCTATGGGGCCATGTTAGGATCTTGAAAAATGTATATGAGGACATTTACTTATCCACCTATCCATCTAATTTTTAGGTCACCCGTTGTGAAGTGACTAAACAATAAAATCAATAAATGGGCTTTCTCCATTGTGAAATTTATGCTGATTAAAGAGGTTTTTTTAAAATGAAAATTCTTTTCTCTTAAGGAATATTTTATTAGGAATTATTTCTCTGATTCCTATTTTAGTTTTCTTATGGCATTTAGAAATAATTCATTGAGTTACTGATTTTGTTCATATCATAGAATCATAAGCTCATAAAGTAGGTTAGGTCAGAAGGGACCCTTGGAGGTCATCTCTTCCAATTCCCCACTCAAAGCAGGGCCAGCTTCTAAATATCAGGTCTTATCAGCCTTTTTGTAGATGCTGCTCTTGACACAATCACCAGGGGAGTAATTGAAAGTTTATTTACAATTGAGAAATTTCTGTTGAAATAACTTGACTTTCAATTAACCTGGAGTCATTGATAAGAGATGCCTTTTGAGTTCCATTGACAATCAACTTATACTAGTTTTCACTCATTGAGTATTGTATATATGTGTGGTGGTTTACCTTGACTGGACTCCAGGTACTCACCAAGCCACTCTATTCCTCCCCATCCTCACCTGGACAGGGGAAGAGAAAATATTAAAAAAGACATGTAGGTCAAGATAACAACAGGGAGAGATCTCTTAGCAATTGCTATCAGGGACAAAATAGACTTGACCTGCCTGGAGAAATTAATTTCATTTATTGCAAAACAAATCAGACTAGGGTAATGAGAAATGAAAACAAATATTAAAACACCTTCCCCCCTACCTTTCCCTTCTTCCCAGGCTCATCTTAACTCCTGGCTTCTCTACCTCCTCCCCTCAAGTGGCACAAGGGGATGGGGAATGGAGGTTTTGGTCATTTCATCACGTGTTTTTTCTGCTGCTCCTTCCTCATTACTCTCTTCCCCCGCTGCAGTGTAGTGTCCTACCTACAGAAGACAGTTCTCCTTGAACTTCTCCAATATGGGTTCTTCTCACAGGCTGCAGTTCTTCATTAACTGCTTCAGCATGGATGCTTTCCATGGGGTGCAGTCCTTCTGGAACAGACTACCTGCAGTGTGGGTTCCTGCTGTCATTTAAATTCAGTGGGCAACTGAGCACTATGTGGCCATTTTCTGAATCCTCCCCTCATCCACCCCTCAGGAAGGATGAAGAGGAGAAAATATAACAAAGGGCTTGTAGGTTGAGCCAAAGGACAGGGAAGGATCACTCATAAATTATGGTCAAAGGCAAAAATCAGACTCAACTTGGGGAAAAACAAAGGCATTTAATTTGTTACCAGTGAAATCAGAGTAGAAAAATGAGAGATATAACCAAATCTTAAAGTCAACACCTTTCCCCACCCCTCCGTTCTTTCCATACTCAGCTTTGCTCCCAGTTTCTCTACCTCCTCCCCCATAGTGGTGCAGCAAAATGTGGAATGGAGGCTGTGGTCAGTTCACCACATGCTGTTTCTGCTGCTCCTTCCTCTTCAGGGGTAGGGAGGACTCCTCATACTCCTCCTCTGCTTTCACATGGTGTCCCTCCATGGGAGACAATCCTCCATGAAATATGCCAATATGAGTCTCCCCATGGGCTGCAGTTTCCTCATAAACTGCTCCAGTGTGGGTTTCCCTTCCATAGGGTGCAGTTCCTTCCCACAGACTTCCCCAGTACAGACTTTTCAGGGAGTCATGGCCTTCTTTGGGTTCGGCCACCTTCTTAGGTGGACCTCAGTTCCACTGGTGATTCTTCATGGGTTCCAGGTGGGTCAACCTGCCATCTCATCAAAGACTGTTGTGCAACATCTTCTCTGGCACACCTCCTCCCTCTCTTTTTTTCACCAACCATGACATTTGCACAGTTGTTTTTCTCACAACTCTCTCTTTGTTGCAGGTTTCTTCTGATGGTTATTGAAGAGCTCCCAGGTCTTGGCTGGAGCTGCAGTGGGGCTTGAGCTTGGACTAGGACTTGGGCTGAGGCCAGGCTGACTAGGCTGAGTCAGGCCAGGGCTTCACTGCCCATGCTGGGGCCATGCTGTTTGGGACCAGGCCAGGGCATGGGGGGCCATGTGCTGCATCCCTCTTAAATTTATCATTTGCAAAGACTCTGATTGGGTTGGCCTCGGTCAGAGGTGGGTCTGAATTGGAGCCAGAGAAGCTTCTAGCACCTTCTTACAGGAGCTATCTCTGTAGCCCATCCCTCACTAGTAAAAAAATCTTTGCCTCACATAAACCAAATTCAATCCTCCATGGGGCCACAGGTCCTAGCAGGAGCCTGCTCCAGCAGAGGCTCTCCACAGAGTCAGAACCTTCTTTGGGCACATCGATCTGCTCTGGCGTGGGGTTCTCATGAGGCTGCAGGTCAATATCTGCTTCACCATTAACCACCTGGAGGAGGACAGTCTGCTTCACCATGGTCTTCACCACGGGCTGCAGGGGAATCTCTGCTCTGGTGTGTGGAGCATTTCCTCCCCCTCCTTCTTCACTGACACTGGTGTCTGCATAGTTGTTCCTCTCACATATTCTCACTCCTATCTCTATCTGAAATTGCTGTTGAGCAGTAGACTTTTCCCTTTCTTAAAAATGTTATCACAAAGGAATTACGACTGTCACTGATTGGGTCTGCCTTGGTCAGCAGTGGGTCCATCTTGGAGATGGGTGGCACTGTCTTTATTTGACATGAAGGAAGATTCTTGCATCTTCTCATAGAAGCCACTCCTGTAGCCCCCCCCCCAACTACCAAAATCTTGCCATGCAAACCCAATACAACATGTAAAAAATGCTGTGTATGAAAAGAAGCTATGGACCAAATATTTTTTTTAGCCTGTAACACACCACTTCTGCAAGACCCAGTTCTACCTGCTCTGGAAACACCTGTGCAAGAACTCTAATGAAGTAGACTTCATGAAATAGGCTTTTATTTCCAACTGCTTCCTTTCTGCACTTTGACAGAAATATCTTTTATTTTAGGGGTTGTTCAGGCAACAGGAAGTTGCTTTTCCTGTCTCATGAAGTTCCTGCATTAATTCCCCAAATTTTCCAGATGAGCTAGGTGTGTGAATTCACTTGCTGTTCACAGAGAATAGCAGACAGTTCTTAAATGTAGTTCGTTTCATCCTAAAATAATCAGATAAGGTGATTGCACCCTATTTCCCAGTGGAGAGAAACTGTTTATCTTCTTATTAAATACAAAGGAGACCTAGGTGGACTCTATCAGAAAGCTATGTATACACTGAAGACACATAAATTTTAGTGCAATAATTCATATCCAGAGAATAAATTCCTCATTCTCTTATTTTTTGCTGAAGATTGTCAGGATTGTGTTGGAGGACACTGCTGCTTCATAGCACTTCCACGTTCTTTGGATCCTCCATATTGTACCACTAGTGTTGATCCTTCTTCCTCAGTCTTTGTCTTTTTGTGGGTAATAGCTTTAGTTCATTATGCTTAGGCATATACTTCTGCTCCTTGTAAAATCAAGTTGAAGGATGACATAAGTTACTCCAGATTCTCTGTTCTTCAGTCATTTCACAAAAAAGGAGAAAAATTTGCGTGCTATTTCTTCTTGTCATATGTAATATTAACAATGAAGTCAATTTGTTTAAAATTTTAAAATAGTCTCCATTGATTGTGAACATGAAAACCTTGAGGAAATATCTAGTATTTATGGTTCTATTTTTTGTTTAACTATTTTATTTGTTTATTCTTTTGTAAAGAACATCTTTCTGGCTTGATGATGTCTTTTTATTTTGAGACAGAATATATGTCTTTAAAAGAGGAAAAAAGAAACCCTAGTTCTTCACAAGTCTGTTTTTCTGAGTGACTATTATTTGTTAAAGGACAACTTTAAACTCTATATGAGACCCTTCTAACATAGCTTCTGAAGATTATGTTTTATGGCCTACTGACTTCTAAAATTAGTTTGATTTGTGAGAGAAAAATACGATCTTGGCCTTAATGAATGGCATCCCATTCTTTAAGGGATTATGGTTAGTAAAATTAACTAGTCTACTGAATAATCTATTTAGACTAAGACAATATAAACTACCAGTATGGTTAGAAACTTGTATAAGATAACATAATAGAAATTAATAGAAGAAAAAATTATAAGTAATTAAATAACAGAAGTCAAATACAGAACAGTTTTCATTTTGTTCTTCAGCTTTAGTAGTACTTAGTTTCTTTTGTTTTGAATGTGTTTTCTGTAAAGTAAGATACCTACTCTAATTATCAGTGTCTGGACCTAAATATTATTTTATTATTCTTAAGTTGCTTATTAAGGAACCTCCTACAACAAATTTAACAGTTTTAATATCTACTGAATGGAACTCATGATAGTGTCAATGTGAAGCGTTTCCACTTTTGAAGGAGTGTTAAAAAAACAACAAAACAAAAAGACCAAGAACTTGACACACTGAAAA